>NW_015387625.1:122817-142681 GCF_001527695.2 Protobothrops mucrosquamatus
CCCCCCCCCTCTCTCTCTCCCTCCCTCCCTCTAACATCTTGTTTTTTCCCAGTTCCTCATCTGGGTGTCTGCAGACAAGCAGATGCCAGAGATAACCTGACCAGGATCCAGACAGGCAAAAGGGGGGGGGGCTGGGGGCAAGGCACACAAAACACATTCCCCCCCCTCTTTGCGCACCCCTTTGAAATGCAAAGTGTGTTTGTCCTGCCTGGCTCAATTGAAGCCTCCTTCAGCCTTTGAGTCACATCCAGGCACACAAAGGCGAAGGCAAGGAGGGGGCTGGGGTGGCCCAACACACTCCAACCTGCCCGCCCCTCCCCAGCTCCATCCCACACATTGTCCTATGCTGAACAAATATGCTTATTAATCTCTGTCCCAACTACAGCCCCCCCCTGCAAACACCCAGGCGCAAAGGGTCTCTCTCCCCCCTCCCTCTCTCTCTCTCTCTCTCCCTGGGTGTGAGTGTTAATTGTCTCTCCAGCCTCCAAGGAGAGCTGGGGGGGGGAGTCACAGAGCAGATGCTGGCCACCGGAGTTCAAGAGAGAGAGGGAAGGAGGGCAGCGTGGCGATGCAGCTGAATTCTCCGCGGGTCAAGATGGCTGCTAAGTCAATACCCGGGCACTGTTTACCGAGCAGGGGTTACCGAAGCAGCTGTTCCTCCCATCTCTCAACATCTTTCATACACACACACAGAAACACACACACACACACACACACACACAAAAGAAGACAGCAAAAAATAGGGATTAGGGAGCGTCTGCAAAGATTGGCCGCCAGCCGAGGATGAAAAAAAGGGGATGTGTATTAGTCATGCAGGATTTGCAGCTGTAGAGGGATCGGGAGGGGTGGGGAGGGGGAGACTGGCCTTGTCAGAAAGGGGAGGGGGAGGCACACAGCTTCGCTTTTCCAAAGAGCAGGGATGTAGCCAGGATTTGGGGTTTGCAAAGGCCAGGAGGAAGAGCACCGTGCCAGCCCTGTGCCATGCCCAGGACCGGATTTGCAGAAGCAGCTGGTTATTTCGGACAGAACAGAATAACAGAATTGGAAGGGGCCTTGGAGGTCTTCTAGCCCATCCCCCTGCTCAAGCAGGAGACCCTATACTATTTCAGACAAATCTTTGTCCAATCTCTTCTGGAGGCAAGCTGTTCCACTGGTTAATTGTTCTCACTATCAGGAAATTTCTCCTTAGTTCTAGGTTGCTTCTCTCCTTTAACAGTTTCCATCCGTTGCTTCGTGTCCTGCCTTCTGGTGCTTTGGAGAAGAGTTGACCCCCCTCTTCTCTGTGGCAGCCCCTCAAATACTGGAAGACTGCTATCATGTCACTCCTGGTTCTTCTTTTCATTAAACCAGACCTGCCCAATACCTGCAGCCGTTCTTCATGTTTTAGCCTCCAGCCCCCAAATCATCTTTGTTGCTCTTCTCTGCACTCTTTCCAGAGTCCCAGCATCTTTTTTGTGGCCAAAACCGGATGCAGATTCTAAAGTGTGGTACATGTCGCCTTTTTCAGTGCTGTTGTAATTTCAAACGGTCACTAAATGAACTGTTGTAAATTGAGGACTGTATCTGTAGAGAGCATTGGGGCCCTTAAATTACATACAGTCAGGAGAGCGATGCTTTTGCAAACCTTGTTACGTGGTCTTTTTTAAGCCAGGATTTGCTGAACCAACCCCACTCCCCTGCCTGGTTCACCCTTTTAGGCAAAGCCCCCAAAGTGTGGTTTGCCCAGCTCATTAGCTGGGTACCTTTCATCAAAACAAAATCATGACTTGGCACCAATGAATTCCTGGGAGCCGTGTTCCTCTCCTGCCAAGTCTCCTGTTACAAGGAAGTCAGAGACCTGGCGCAAAATCGCCGCCCGCCCGTCGCAACACACTGCACAGGCTGTGCGGGCAAAGAGCTGACACACAGAAGCAGCTTCCGAGGAGGACTCGGCCAAACCAGAGACGCCAAGCGGCTGGCGTTGGTGTCTGTGATCTGATATGCTCTTTACTTAACGAGGCCTCCAGAAAAATATCCCAAATCCCTTCTGGGCTCCCCCTTTTCCTTGCCGGTGATTGTCCTGCAGAGCGCCACCCCCTCCTCCAGCCTGGCAGCCCAAAGCCGCCTCTGGCCGTGTCCTGGCAGGAGGGACGCTGCTGTGAAATGTTTTGCACAATCTATCCAGAGTTATGAATCAGAAACCACAGGACTGTCCAAGAGCCTCAAAGGGAGGGGCCCTCCCTGCACGGAGACAACCCCCCCTCCAGAACGATGCAGGAAGCCAATGGCTCAACTTGGAACAGACTAAAGGAAGCCTTGCTGACAGCTGAAGGAGGTCTTGGCCCACGAGCAGAGGACACTCCGAAGAGCCCAGAAGGCCAGAAGATCCAAGGTTAGAGCATCTTTCCAAACTGTTTGGGTTGTCCCTCAATGGAAGAGCTGGCTGGAGAACCTCTGAAAGCAGAACCTCAACAGGCAACGCTGGAGCTGAGGGCCTCTTCCTTGGTCTGGAGTCAAGAGGGATCCTAAGGGATTAAGTTCCGCCAGCAGAGACCTGGTTTTGGATCTGCCCCTGATCTTCATTCAGTAGAACCAACATCAGTTGCTGGATCTTCTCTGCTGGCTTGGAAATTCTGGGAGTTGAAGTCAACCCATTTCAAAGTTACCAAGGTTGAGAAACCCTGCCTTAAGACAATCCAATTTGGAAGGTGGATATAAATAAAGGGGAAATGACAAGAGCCCCATTCTGAAAGGGATTCTCTCTCTCAAGATGTTATTCACATGTTCACAAAGAGGACTTCTTCTCGTGTGGCCTCACACTGCTGTCATTCAAGTCCTCTGCTTATCTACCAAGATGGGCTCCTCCCTTTACAGTCTGAGTTTTAATTGCAACATCATTTGTGAAGACCTCGCATCAATTCAGGAATCCATTTGCAAAGCAGAAGCTGTTTGGAGGGCTGCAAATTCCTTAACCAGCCGGTGGTCCTTAGTTTGTCTCCAACCAGCTCTGAAGAACAGCAACTGGGAAGACTCCCAGCAAGTGTCCAAACAGAAGCTCTGGGAGACCATTTTCCTTCCCAGCCCATCTGCTTCCCGGCTGCTTTCCGCCTCCTCGTGGCAGTTCAGTGAGCCTCCACCAAGTCTACTGTCTCCATGAGACCCCCGAGATTCTGCCTTCCCCACATGCAACAAGGGGGTGAGTGGGTTTACAGCTGCTTAAGAGCATCTGAAGCAACTCAACTGGAGGAAAGCCCCACCACCTCCAGGATCTGGGACTTTTCTGGGGAAATCCCCCGACAATAGCAAGGACTGAAGTTCCTCCTGCTGTTCTCCCAAACGGTTTCTCTTCAGCCAAAGGAAGAGGGGTGCCCCCACATACTTCCTTCCACCGGCTTGCAATTCAAATAGGAAGTGTCCTACACACCAGGGAGCAAGGACCCCTCAGGTTTTTTCCTTCTGATTGCTTTGAGGAAGGGAACACATAAAAAGTAGAGATTGATTCTGTGCTATCAAATTAGTAACCACATAGATTTTTCTTCAGGTGGATCTGCTGGTCCTCCAAATCTCCCAACAGTGACCCTTTGCCACTGTATCCAAACCCACACACTACTACTACTACTACTACTACTACTACTACTACTACTACTACTACTACTACTACTACTACTTCTTCTTCTTCTTCTTCTTCTTCTTCTTCTTCTTCTTCTTCTTCTTCTTCTTCTTCTTCTTCTTCTTCTTCTTCTTCTTCTTCTTCTTCTTCTTCTCCTTCTCCTTCTCCTTCTCCTTCTCCTTCTCCTTTCCTTCCTTCCTACCTACGTACCTACCTACCTACCCTCTTTCAGGTATCACAGACTTCAGAAAGGAGTTGAGTCGTTGCATTGATTGATTAAGCCCCATCAAGTCAACTTTTGCTTACCAACCAGGTAATTACTACTATAATCCTCCTCCCAGGCCGATAAGGGGTCCAGGGCTTTGAGGTTTCTTCCAGCCTCCTCCCCCACAAAGAAGACAGATCTGACTCTGGAATGCAAGGAAGCCCTTTGAATAAATTCCACTCATTCATAGCCAAGCATCCCAATCGGATGTCTGTATAGGTTTACTTCTCTTCTGTCGTGTTCTCGTCATACGCTAAGTAAATCCCAGTCTGACATCTTTGGCAAAAACAAGGCGAATCCCAATTCAAGGTGCAGCCCACCAGCCAGCCAAGGACCACCTCTCTGCCCAGCTGGGCCTACAGAAAAGAGGAGAGGCAGAACAGAGCTGGGGGGGACTGGCGGCTTGCCCCCTTCCCCCCTTCAGATCCTGTTTCTTGGAAGCAGCTGGGAAGAGGATGGGAGGGACAAGAGGCACAAGGGGGGAGGGGGGAGACGGCATACATCATGGCTGAAACATCTGCTAATCATGTCTCTGGGGAATTATGAAAGCCCAAGGTTTTCGCCAGGGGCATCCGAAGGGGCAGGAAGCCAGGCTCCCCCGGATGAGAAATGCCAAGAGGTTCTGCTGCGGTCAGTTCCCCAAGGTCCTTCTATGCTGTTGGGAGGACGGCCTTCTAGATGCCACAAGCAAAAGGTTTTTCTTAAACTGAGAAAAAAATTCAGTGAGAAAAGGGAGGAGGAGGAGGAGGAGGAGGATCAGCGCCCCCTAGTGTGGGCTGCTGTGCCTTTGTGACATTCTGGCGCCCCCTAGTGTGGGGTGGGAGTTATGACACCAACCGCTTTGCAAGGGGTGAAGCCTATGAGAAGCAGTTCGAAAGCAGGAGGCTTCAGGGTTGTGCCAAGCCCTGGTTCAACCAGGATTTGCCCACGGAAGAGGCCGGGCTCAGAGGATGACCCTGGCGAGGAGCGGAAGCCACTTTCCTCTTGGGAAGCCCGTCTTCCCTCTCCCGAATGAGCTGCCTCACGTTCTGCAGTCAGGGTTTGCAACCCGTTTGGCTGCAGCGGATTGCAGAGATGTCAACGCAAGCCAGCGAGAACCGGGAACGCCGGCTTTGGGCCAAATGCTTTTGTTTACCCTCCTGTCTCCTGCCAGGAGTGACCATCAGGGACAGACCAGCCAAATGTCCTTGTGGCAGTTAAGGGAGGCAGGACTTTGATCTTCAACTTCCTGCTTTCCCCACCTGGTCCCAAAGCATTTAAGGGCCCCCAGGGTGGGGGCTTCCAAAGCCTCCTTGATGGACAGAACCTTCCTCCACCCCGCAAGAGGAAGGCGGGTTGCTTCGCCCCAGGTCTGGTCTGTCTGACCAGCTCTGGCCAGGGAAGGGCATGGGGAGGGGTCTCCTGGCTTCAGAGCAGCTCATAGTCTTGGTGGCCTTCAGGCCGGCCCAGCTGGCTGGAGACTCTTGGAGAACCGAAAAGGCAAACGGCAAAACTTTGAGGATGTTAAGAGAGGGCTGGCCTAGGACTGTAGCAAAAGGGGGGTCTCAGGTTCATGCAAGGAATGAGAAGCGATGGATGGAACCCACCTAGAAGGAAGGATAACTTTCCTGACAGTGAAAACAATTAATCAGGGAAACGGCTTGCCTCCAGAAACTGTGGCTACTCCAGACACTGGAGATTTTTTTTATTTAAGAAAAGATTGGACAGCCCTTTGTCTGAAATGATATAGGCCAGTGATGGCGAACCTTTTAGAGACCGATTGCCCAAAAACTGGCCCCGCCCCCGCTCCACCCCCTGCCCTGCCCCCGCTCCGTCCCCACCCCACCTGCCCGCAGGGCCACTCACCGCCTCCAGGGCCCGCCGCAGATCGCCCAGGCAGCCCAGCAGCGCCATAGTGGCCACACCCTCTGCCTGCGCCCCCCTGCATCAACTATGCGCGATGGGGCGTGAGGGCAAAGTCTTGTCTACGCTGCCTGGCTGCCATGTCCTTGGCTGCGCTGCTCCGCATGGGCAATGCTCGGGGACGACTCTCCTCCAGGGGGGCTGCTGGTGAGGAGGGGGTCACGGCGGGAGGCAAGGCTGGGGTAACGGCACGTGTGCCCACAGAGAGGGCTCTGAGTGCCACCTCTGGCACCCGTGCCATAGGTTCGTCACCACCGATATAGGCTCTCCTGCCTGAGTAGGGGGTTGGACTAGAAGACCTCCAAGGTCCCCTCCACCTCTGGTATTCTGTTATTTTGATATCCATGCTTGCGCTCCTTTGATTTGGCAAATGGAATCATATAATATTAGCAACAATATTGCTAATTACAACCATTTATTTAATGACCCTTGCAACAGCATTGAAAAAAGGTCTCTTGCAACAGCTCCTCGCACTTATGACCGTCACAGCATCCCCATGGTCAGGTGATCCAAATTCAAAGGCTTGGCAATCGGCATGTATTAAGGACAGCTGCAGCGTCCTGGGGTCACCTGACCACCACCCGTGGCTTTCCCAGGGGTCTTCCGACAAGCAAAGTCAGTGGAGAAGCTGGATTTACTTAGCAGCTGCAGTGATTCATTTAACAACTGCAGAGAATCCCTCCAACACGGGAGCAAGCACCAACTGGCTCTTTTTTTTTTTTGCTTTTAAGCACTACAACTAGGGCCACCAGCGAGGCAGGGGGCAAAAAATGTCAAGATGGTGCCCATAACTGTAGGCATCTGAGCCCAGAGGGGTTTTTTTTTTTTTAAGGCCTCCGTGAGCAAATTGGAACATCTTTTTTTTTTTTTTGTAAAGAAAGACAAGCCAGCTCTGTTGAGATCAGGCCAAGCTTCTTGACCTCGGGTGTCATAAAAACACTGAAGCCCTGGATTTGGCCCAGCCTTTCCTGAGTAAAGCAGCCGGACCAAATTCAAATGAAATGAAGACACCAGGNTCTTCTTCTTCTTCTTCTTCTTCTTCTTCTTCTTCTTCTTCTTCTTCTTCTTCTTCCTTCTCCTCCTCCTCCTCCTCCTCCTCCTCCTCCTTTCCTACCTACCTTCCTACCTATCTACCCTCTTTCAGGTATCACAGACTTCTGAAGGGAGTCGAGTCTTTGCATTGATTGATTAAGCCCCATCAAGTCAACTTTTGCTTATCAACCAGATAATTACTACTATAATCCTCCTCCCAGGCCGATAAGGGGTCCAGGGCTTTGAGGTTTCTTCCAGCCTCCTCCCCCACAAAGAAGACAGATCTGACTCTGGAATGCAAGGAAGCCCTTTGAATGAATTCCACTCATTCATAGCCAAGCATCCCAATCGGATGTGTGTATAGGTTTACTTCTCTTCTGTCGTGTTCTCATCATAGATTAAGTAAATCCCAGTCTGATATCTTTGGCAAAAACAAGGCGAATCCCAATTCAGGGTGCAGCCCACCAGGCAGCCAAGGACCACCTCTCTGCCCAGCTGGGCCTACAGAAAAGAGGAGAGGCAGAAGAGAGCTGGGGGGGACTGGCGGCTTGCCCCCTTCCCCCCTTCAGATCCTGTTTCTTGGAAGCAGCTGGGAAGACGATGGGAGGGACAAGAGGCACAAGGGGGGAGGGGGGAGACGGCATACATCATGGCTGAAACATCTGCTAATCATGTCTCTGGGGAATTAGGAAAGCCCAAGGTTTTCGCCAGGGGCATCCGAAGGGGCAGGAAGCCAGGCTCCCCCGGATGAGAAATGCCAAGAGGTTCTGCTGCGGTCAGTTCCCCAAGGTCCTTCTATGCTGTTGGGAGGACGGCCTTCTAGATGCCACAAGCAAAAGGTTTTTCTTAAACTGAGAAAAAAATTCAGTGAGAAAAGGGAGGAGGAGGAGGAGGAGGAGGAGGATCAGCGCCCCCTAATGTGGGCTGCTGTGCCTTTGTGACATTCTGGCGCCCCCTAGCGTGGGGTGGGAGTTATGACACTAACCGCTTTGCAAGGGGTGAAGCCTACGAGAAGCAGTTCGAAAGCAGGAGGCTTCGGGGTTGTGCCAAGCCCTGGTTCAACCAGGATTTGCCCACGGAAGGGGCTGGGCTCAGAGGATGACCCTGGCGAGGAGCGGAAGCCACTTTCTTCTTGGGAAGCCCGTCTTCCCTCTCCCGAATGAGCTGCCTCCCATTCTGCAGTCAGGGTTCGCAACCCGTTTGGCTGCAGCAGATTGCAGATGTCAGCGCAAGCCAGTGAGAACCAGGAACGCCGGCTTTGAGCCAAATGCTTTTGTTTACCCTCCTGTCTCCTGCCAGGAGTGACCATCAGGGACAGACCAGCCAAATGTCCTTGCGGCAGTTAAGGGAGGCAGGACTTTGATCTTCAACTTCCTGCTTTCCCCACCTGGTCCCAAAGCATTTAAGGGCCCCCAGGGTGGGGGCTTCCAAAGCCTCCTTGATGGACAGAACCTTCCTCCACCCCGCAAGAGGAAGGCGGGTTGCTTCGCCCCAGGTCTGGTCTGTCTGACCAGCTCTGGCCAGGGAAGGGCATGGGGAGGGGTTTCCTGGCTTCAGAGCAGCTCATAATCTTGGTAGCCTTCAGGCCGGGGCCAGCTGGCTGGAGACTCTCGGAGAACCGAAAAGGCAAAAGGCAAAACTTTGAGGATGTTAAGAGAGGGCTGGCCTAGGACTGTAGCAAAAGGGGGGTCTCAGGTTCATGCAAGGAATGAGAAGCGATGGATGGAACCCACCTAGAAGGAAGGATAACTTTCCTGACAGTGAAAACAATTAATCAGGGAAACGGCTTGCCTCCAGAAACTGTGGCTACTCCAGAAACTGGAGATTTTTTTTATTTAAGAAAAGATTGGACAGCCCTTTGTCTGAAATGATATAGGCCAGTGATGGCGAACCTTTTAGAGACCGAGTGCCCAAAAACTGGCCCAACCCCCGGTCCACCCCCTGCCCTGCCCCCGCTCCGTCCCCACCCCGCCTGCCCGCAGGGCCACTCACCGCCTCCAGGGCCCGCCACAGATCGCCCAGGCAGCCTAGCAGCGCCATGGTGGCCACACCCTCTGCCTGCGCCCCCCTGCATCAACTGTGCGCGATGGGGCATGAGGGCAGAGACTTGTCTACGCTGCCTGGCTGCCATGTCCTTGGCTGCGCTGCTCCGCGTGGGCCATGCTCGGGGACGACTCTCCTCCAGGGGGGCTGCTGGTGAGGAGGGGGTCACGGGGGGAGGCAAGGCTGGGGTAATGGCACGTGTGCCCACAGAGAGGGCTCTGAGTGCCACCTCTGGCACCCGTGCCATAGGTTCGTCACCACCGATATAGGCTCTCCTGCCTGAGTAGGGGGTTGGACTAGAAGACCTCCAAGGTCCCCTCCACTTCTGGTATTGTTATTTTGATATCCATGCTTGTGCTCCTTTGATTTGGCAAATGGAATCATATAATATTAGCAACAATATTGCTAATTACAGCCATTTATTTAATGACCCTTGCAACAGCATTGAAAAAAGGTCTCTTGCAACAGCTCCTCGCATTTATGACCGTCACAGCATCCCCGTGGTCAGGTGATCCAAATTCAAAGGCTTGGCAATCGGCATGTATTGAGGACAGCTGCAGCGTCCTGGGGTCACCTGACCACCACCCGTGGCTTTCCCAGGGGTCTTCCGACAAGCAAAGTCAGTGGAGAAGCTGGATTTACTTAGCAGCTGCAGTGATTCATTTAACAACTGCAGAGAATCCCTCCAACACGGGAGCAAGCACCAACTGGCTCTTTTTTTTTTTTGCTTTTAAGCACTACAACTAGGGCCACCAGCGAGGCAGGGGGCAAAAAATGTCAAGATGGTGCCCATAACTGTAGGCATCTGAGCCCAGAGGGTTTTTTTTTTTTTTAAGGCCTCCGTGAGCAAATTGGAACATCTTTTTTTTTTTTTNTTTTTTTTTTTTTGTAAAGAAAGACAAGCCAGCTCTGTTGAGATCAGGCCAAGCTTCTTGACCTCGGGTGTCATAAAAACACTGAAGCCCTGGATTTGGCCCAGCCTTTCCTGAGTAAAGCAGCCGGACCAAATTCAAATGAAATGAAGACACCAGGGATGCATCGGAGTCTCTTTCTCTCTCCCTCTCTCCCCCCTCCGTCCCCTCCCTCCCTCTCCCTCCCTCCCTCAATGTCTCTCTCCCTCTCTCTCTCTGTCCCTGTCTCTGTCTCCCTCTGTCTCTCTCTCCCTCTCTCTCTCCCCCTCTGTCTGTCTGTCTCTCCCTCCCTCTCTCCCTCCCTTTCTCTCCCTCTGTCTCTCTCTCTCCCCCTCCATCCCCTCCCTCTCTCTCTCCCTCCCTCTATGTCTCTCTCCCTCTCTCTCTCTCTGTCCCTGTCTCTGTCTCCCTCTGTCTCTCTCTCCCTCTCTCTCCCTCTGTCTGTCTGTCTCTCCCTCCCTCTCTCCCTCCTTTTCTCTCCCTCTGTCTCTCTCTCTCTCTCTCCCCTCCGTCCCCTCCCTCTCTCCCTCCCTCCCTCTATGTCTCTCTCCCTCTCTCTCTCTCTCTGTCCCTGTCTCTGTCTCCCTCTGTCTCTCTCCCTCTGTCTCTCCCTCTCTGTCTGTCTGTCTCTTCCTCCCTCTCTCCCTCCCTTTCTCTCCCTCTGTCTCTCTCTCTCTCCTCCCTCCCTCCCTCTCTCTGTCTCTCTCTGTCTCCCTCTCTCTCTCCCCCCTCTCTCCCTCTGTCTCTCCCTCTCCCCCACAGGACTAATGAAGTGGAGCCTTGAACTGCAGAACCAAATGAGCAGTGGTAGAGATAGGGGGGGCAGCCTCCAAACTAAAGAGACTGGAGGACTCAGCCTAACCCCAGGCAGCCTATATTTGCAGCCCTACAATACACAATCACACTGCTGACCTCCTAAGCAAGGAAGATTTAGAGCTCCCTGCAGAGCTGAGGGCTCATTTATTTAAAAAAATAATAATAAAAGGAATTAAAAGTATGCAAGAAGAGAAGTCCTCTGGGGGTCTCGGGTTTACCTAGCGATCTGCATTTGCACCTCCCACCCCTGGGCACCAACCATCAAAATGAGACGACAGGAGTTTCTGCACGGGCAACCTCAGAAGTTTGTAGGGGGGGGTCCCCCACACACACTATGACTAGGAAGAAGGGTGGGGGGGGGGGAAGAATAATACAGCCAAAGTTCTTCTCCCACTCTTGATGGAAAAAGTGCTGCTTTTTTTCCCCTTGACCTGTGACTGCAGGAATCTTCCAGATAAATCATCTCGGGGAACTTTAGACAATGAGGCTGCGGACTCTCCGGGGCAGGACAGAGGGGGGCTGGTGGGGGGGGGCTGAGGGGAGGCAGAAAGAAAGGAATTTGGTGGAAATCAGAGGCAGCTGGTCCTGGATTGGAGGGGGACAGAGGCACTCAACTCCTGGGGGAAGATTGCAAGCATTCTCGCTTGGGGCTCCACGCAGCCACAACAAAGCGCCCCAGATAGGGAGGGAAAGGAAACCCGGAGAGATAGTCCATTCCCAAGGTTGCCTTTGCCCCCTTGCAAGGGGTGAGGAAAGCTGCAAGGGGCCAGACCCACACGCCCGCAGAGAAGAGGCTAGCAGCTGCTCCCGGGAGAAAAAGGCAAACCCCTACGTGAAGTAAATCAGGATTGCTCAATCTCAGAAGGTTTCAGACGCCTGGACTTCAAGCCCCGGAATTCAGCATGCTGGCTGGGGGGTTCTGGGACTTGAAGTCCGCATATCTTAAAGCGGCTAAGGACGAGAGATGCATTAATGAAATGCACTGGCCGGGTTTTGTATCAGCCAAACAGCAGCTTTGGGCAGTGGTGGGATTCAAATAGGTGAACAACCGGGGTTCTCTGTGTGGATGCCGCTTCCGGAAGTCCGTTCTGGGCCTGGGCAACAAAAAAATTAGCTACCGGTTCTGCCGGCTGAATCCCACCACTGGCTTCGGGTGACCACGAAGCGCGCTTCCTTGGGGAAAGGTGCCAACCCTCATCTCGGCTTGCCCATTCCTGCTCCCTCCGGCAGACTTTCCGCAACTTTGGGTGGCGAAGCTGAAGGCTGACCCTGGGTGGCCAAACAGCCAGGGGAGGATGCAGACCCCTACGGGTGATCCTCGACTTGTAGTCGTAAGCCCAAAATTTCTGTTACTAAGCGAAGCAGTTGGTAAGTGAGTTTTTTGCCCCATTTTACGACCTGGCTTGCTGCACTTGTTAAGAGAACCCCGGCAGTTGTTAAGTTAGCAACACGGTTGTTAAATGAATCTGCCTTCCCCAGTAGACTTTGCTTGTCAGAAGGTCGCCAAAGGGGATCGCGCGACCCCCGGGGACACCGCAACCGTCGTAAGTATGAACCGGTTGCCAGGCGTCTGAATTTTGATCACGTGACCACGCAGGATGCTGCAAAGGTCTTAACTCTGAAAAACGGTCAAAAGTCCATTTTTCTGGTGCCCTGGTTACTTCCAACGGTCACTTAACAAACTGTTGTAAGTCAAGGACTAACGGTAACCTACCGAGGGGAAAACAGGGCAATTTTGGGGGTGGAAGGCCCTAAGTCCAATCCAGATCCACATGGCCTGAGCAGGGTTGGGGCAGAGAGGGAAGCGCCAGTCAAACCACCCACAGATTCACCCCACACACACATGCACAAACACACACACACACACACACAGAGCCTCCCAGCCTCTCTGCTCCCAGCTTCTTGGAACTGTGCCGCCTCCCTCCCCCCCTTGTGGCACCCCCCCCCGCCCCGGCATTCCTGCAAGGTAACGCAAAGTCAGGCGCAAGGAGACAGTGTGAGCCCTATCCGGCTTGCCTCGCACCAGATGTTTGCATAAATAAGGCAGCTGCCCTCTAAGCTAACAAGGTCAGTCCCTGGCTCCAGCAAGCCGAGCAAACAGGCCGGGTCTTGGCAGCCGCACAAGCTCTGGCTTGGCACAAGCTGCGCTTCAGCTTCCTGAATTCTTCAAGCATCAAGAGAAGCAAAAAAGAAAGAAAAGAAAAGAAAAGAAAAAAAAAGTGATGAAAACTAAGCATCTTAGCAAAACCCCGGGCTCCCTGCCACCATCGGTTCCCCCGCCTGCTTCTCTACCACCGCCTGGAAATAAGAGGCTTCCTTTGAAGGGCACCAAGGGGGCCGGCCGGCCGGCCAGGGTCCCAGGGTGGAGGGGGTGCGGATGAAGGGGGGCCGTGCCCATGCTGCCCTGGCGCCGCCGTGGGCACCGAGAAAAGGGCGAGGGTCTCCCTGCCACCCGGCAGGAAAACGCAGGTCGAGGTTTGCAGGATGTTGTGGCTTAAAAGTGAGGAGGAAACTGGATCCTGTCTCTCTTCGGTCAAGGGCGAAACAAAGGCGGCTTCAGAGGAGTGGGTGAAGCCAGGGTTAGCTTGAACTCGATTTGTTTAACAAGCCACACGGGTCTCGTTCGCACATCATGCTATGCTTTACAAGCTACCATCAAGGGTTCACCTATCGTGTATAGCCAAACAAGCTGTGTTATGCTCTAGCACAGTGTTTCTCAAACTGGGCACTTTTAAGATGGGCGGACTTCAACTCCCAGAATTCCCCAGCCAGCACAGGGGGTTGTACTAGAAGACCTCCAAGGTCCCTTCCAACTGTTAAGGTTTCGGCCAAGGCATGTGTTTGTGCATGTTCCTATCTGTGCAACTGAAGAGGTAGACAATTGTGGGGTCCAAGACGCATAAGCTGAGCAGAATCGTCCCACCCCACAGGGTCCCAATAAGGTTAGGAAGGGCGGCAGGCACTCTGCACGTGTTTGTCGGAGCTTGTGCTCCTTCAACGAAAGGGAGGATGGCCTGCCTGACAGTCCCAGTCCCCCCCTCCCACTTCTCATTTGAGCCCTTGCCAATGAAGCCAGTTCAGCTCAAGTCTGCTTTATGGGCCACTAAAAAGCCCCATGGAAGGGAAAAAAAACAAAGGAAAGCGGGAGGGGGGGTTGTGTCTGCTGTTATCACCGCATATTTTCCCAGCATTTCACCTCTACCAGCAGCCTCCCAATCACCGCCCGCCCCATCTCGGCGCCTGCAACCCTCTTTGTTTTAAATATTATAAAGCAAGCCAGATGCTGCCTCTAATCCCCCCAGCTGGTGGGGATTTGCAAACACGTTGGAAAAAGGCAGCCCTGTTTCTGAGCCAGCCTCACCACCGCTACTGCATCTCCCCTGCCTGCCTGGCTTCCCTCCCTCCCTCTCTTCCTTCCTTTTTTCCTCCCTCCCTCTCTCCTTCCCTCCCTCCCTCCCTCCCTTCCTTTCCTCCCCATCTGATGAAAGCTGATGAAAGGGGTCCCTCCAGGCCCACATGGACACAGGCTGGGGATGGGGGGAGGGGTTCCCCAGGGGAATGTCAGCCCAGGGGAGTGGGGAGGGGCTGGCACAATGACTTGGCAAGCTGCAAAGTCTCTGTGTGAATCTCCCTCGAAGCTCTAAGGCACCGTTTCTCAATCTTGGCAACTTGAAGATGGGTGGACTTCAACTCCCAGAATTCCCCCGCTAGCTAGGAATTGAAATCCACCCATCTTCAAGTTGCCCGGATTGAGAAACTCCGCTCTAACCTCTTTCCCACCTGATCTGCTCCAAGGTTTTAAGGTTGCAGGTTGCAAACACAACCCCGATTGGAAAAAGGCTGGTCTGGATCATCCGGGTCAGGAAGCCACCTTCAGCTCAATCCCGATGGACGTCTGGGGGAATCCCATGGCAGGAAGGAACAGATGTCGGAAGTAGGTGAGGAAGAGGGCAGAGCTGTGAGCTGCTCCAGAGGCACCGGGTGAGTTACGGGCAGGGTAGAAACGGGGGGGGGGGCATCCCTGCTCTGGGGTCGGGGCTTGGCCTCCCTCCTTGATGCTCCCACCAGGTGGGTCAAAGCAGAGGAAGAAGACCACGTCCTGAACATCACAACCCAAGACATGTTGATGTGTGACTCATCCCAGTCCTTGGGTGACCCTGAGCAGACGCCTCCTTTGCGATAACCCATAATAAAGTGCTGGGTTTGGTTTTCGCTCTGTGTGAACCTCATGCCTGGGATTCCTTCATCACGCTGGGATGAAACAAACAAGGACTGGAGCTCAGCCTGCACTGAGGAGTCACTCTCTCATTGTGGCTTGGGGGGAAATGACCACATGGATGGCATTCCTGCTGCAAGCTGACATCATCAGGGGCCGGAAAGTACACAGAATAACAGACTTGGAAGGGACCTTGGAGGTCTTCTAGCCCAACCCTCTGCTCAAACAGGAGACTCTACACGGGGGTAACTTTAAGACTTGTGGATTTCCTGGCTCCCCCCCCCCCATTCACTTTGCTTGTCAGAAGCTGGCTGGGAGGGTGGCCAATGGTGATCACATGACACACACACACAGACACACACAGACACCTTTCCAGGATGCTGCAACTCTCCTAAATACATTAAGGTGTGTTTAAACCATTTTTTTTCTTTTGCATTATTTATTCAGCTGGCTGCATTAAGCCATGGTTTGTAAAATTGTGGTTGGCTGACAAAAAGAGGCTGGGCCCCCACAACCTGCTTAAGCAAATTACACTTCACCAATTGCAGGGGCTGAGCTGACAAAACCGCTCCAGGAGCCACAGGAAAGCTATACAAAAGATACACAATTCGATGAACTCACGAATGTGGCGGGGGAGTAGTGTGGCCGATGGTTCCTGTGTGGCTCCAACTGAACTGACTCACACCTGACCCATCACAAGACCCCTCACAGGCCCTCACTTGACACACCCACCCCCGAAGCCCTTATAAACAGAAGGACACTGACATCCCCTAACTCTGCTGAAGATGTTACCTCGCCTGGTAATGCAACCATCAGAAACCAAGCCACAAGCTCAGAGAGCAGGGGGTTGGACTAGATGACCTCCAAGGCCCCTTCCAACTTTATTATCATCATTAGAAGAAGAAACCTGCTCATGCAGCAAAACCCTCAAGGTTTGGAGAAACCATGCCTAAATCACAGCTGCCCTCACCCTTTCCCTCTGTAAAATGGGCCTCAAATGAAGGCATCTGCAAGTAAGAACAGCAGCCAGGAGGGTCTGCAAGGGAGGGCCAAAGGCAAACCACGGCTGGCGAGGCAAACCGGGTGTGACATCAGAACCCAGATTGATGGTTTGCACCACATTCATGGGACAAGATCCTCCTGTAGGCAGGCTCACGAGAATCTCTGGTCCTGAGAACTGGGAGACACAGCTAGTCCCAACGGATGACCACTAGGGAGCCCCACGTTTCTGTGGCCAAGCGAGACACTTGCGAAAGTGAATTGTGCCCCATTTTACGACCCTTCTTGCCACAGTTGTGAAGTGAATCACTGCAGTTGTAAAGTTGGTAACCCGGTCGTTAAGTGAATCCAGCTCCCCCCGTTGAATTTGCTTGTCAGAAGGTCGCCAAAGGGGATCACGTGACCCCAGAACAGGCAACCGTCATAAATCTGAGTCAGTTGCCAAGCGTCCGAATTTTGTTCACGTGACCCTGGGGATGCCACGACGGTCGTTAAGTGTGAAAAACAGTCATCAGTCCTTTTTTCTCAGTGCCGTTGTAACTTCGAAGGGTTACTAAATGAATTGTTGCAAGTCGAGGACTCCCTGTGCTTTAGCCCCGCCCAAAAGCAAACCTCCCCAAAGTGGGGGGGGGAACAAACAAACAGGGGGGTTGGACTGGAAGATCTTCAAGGTCCCTTCCAACCCTGTTGTTCTATCTTCTATGAAAGGAAAGCAGAGGCTTCAAATGGAAAGAGCCAAACATTGAAACATAGGAAGCGAAGAACAGAACCACGGGAAAGAGAGAGGGAGGAGGTGTGTGTGTGTGTGTGTGTGTGTGTGTGTGTGTGTGTGTGTGTGTGTTTAGCCTGGGGGGGGGAAAGAGAGAGAGAGAGAGAGAGGTGGTTTGTTGATGACCCAAGTCCTTTTGGCAGGCCTGCCCCGGGAACACTGGCCACCGGCCCAGTTCAGCGCTGAACTTAAACAAACTTCTGTTGCAGCCATCTGCTTGATTTTAAAATAAGTCAAACAATCTGTTGAGCTGTGGGTGATCAAGTTTCCATCTGCGCGGACGCCTGCTCGCCTGCCTGGAGCCTCCAGTGCCTCTCACAGCCAAACGCTCCCAGCAGCCCATGTGGCCGTCCTCATTCTCCAACAATAGGAGCAACCAGACTTGGCCACCTCTGGTGCCACCACCTCCATCCCTGGTGGACTTCTTGGTTCAAGACGCAGCTCTTTCCATAGATAATTAACCACCAAAGATGGGGTCTAAAGGGAAGAAGGGATAACGGTGGTTTTCTTGGCCAAGCAGGGGGGCGAGGGGAGACCTATTCAGCCCCAGGGAGCAGTGGAGCAGGTGTCACGGCAGATCCAAGGCCAAATTAGGTGAATAACGGGGAATCAGGGGTGGTTCTTCACATCTCATAAGGCTCTGGAGTGGATCTAGTGTTCTTCAAATTTGACAGCTTTATGATGGGTGCACTTCAACTTCCCCAAGCCAGCTGGGGAATTCTGGGAGTTGAAGTCCACCCATTGAAAAGTTGCCAAGTTTGAAGAACACTAGATCCATCAGAGACGACGTTCAACCAACATCTTTTGGTAGACCCCGGCGGGTGCTCCATCACTGGAGGTCTTTAAGAAGAGATTGGACAGCCATTTGTCCCGAACGGTAGAAGGTCTCCTGCTTGAGCCGGCGCTTGGACTAGAAGGCCTCCGAGGTCCTCTCCAGCTTTATTCTGATTGATTGATCGATCAGAATTTGGACACTTGGCAACCGGCATATATTTATGACAGTCGCAGCGCCATGCGATGACCTTCTACGACCTCCTGCCAAGCAAAGTCAATGGGGGAAGCCAGTCTCGCTTAACAACCGCCTGACTTGCTTATCAACCGTGGCAAAAAAGGAAAGTAGAACTGGGCGCAGCGCACTTTGCAAACGCCTGGCTGCAGCAGTGCAAATCCTGGCCCTAACTGGAGTCGTAAGTTGAGGCTTCCCTGTCTCGGAGTATGCATTGGTGAGGTTAGGGCAGGGGTAGGCAACCTTGGCTCTTTTATGACTCGTGGACTTCAACTCCCAGAATTCCTGAGCCAGCATAGCTGGCTCAGGAATTCTGAGAGTTGAAGTCCACGAGTCATAAAAGAGCCAAGGTTGCCTACCCCTGGGTTAGGGCAAATCAGAGACAGGTAAAGCAAAAAAGAACTGGAGCCAAACAGAAAGAAGCAGGAAGGAAGGATGAAACCGATCTCTGGCAATTGCATGCTTTTTTTGCTTTTTTTTTCATTGTAAAACTCACACAACGCTGCCGGCACCGATCCCATAAAGCAGCAGGAAAGAATGCAAGCGAGAAGACAGGCAATGAGTGATGGGCCTTTGGCAGCGGGGAGCGTTCTTGGAAGGGAAAGCCGGGGGGGGGGGGAGGAAGGCAGGAAAGACCCACTGCAGGGGAGGTGGAAGGGCCCCTGGACAAGGAAACCTCATTTTGGCTTCTCATGCTCCTGTTCCCTGGAGCAGAGGAAGGCCTGGGCTCTGCCGCCAGTCGGTCCCGGCCAGAAAAAATGTTTTGGCTCGGCACTGCTGTGAGCCGGGGCCAAGGACGGCCCTGGAGGATAAACACAGCCCGGCCTGGCCACAGCCAGGGAGCAGCCACTGGGACGGGGGAGAGTTTGCCCCACGGTGCTGCCGCCAGGAAACTGAGGCAGGGAAGGGAAGAGTTGGATGGTGTACAGGGGGTCCCCGACTTACAAGTTTGCTTAGTGACCTTTTCAAGATACAACGGCACTGGGAAAAAAGGCAGTTAGGACTGTTTTTCACACAACCGTTGCAGCTTCCCTGCGGTCACGTGATCCAAATTCAGACCCTTGGCAACGGACTCAGATTCACGACGGTCGCAGCGTCCCGGGATCCCCTTTGGCGACCTTCTGACAAGCCAAGTCATGGGGGAAGCCAGGCTCACTCAACAAGCGTGGCAGGAAGGGTGGTTAAATGGGGCAGGACTCACAAACAAATGTCTTGCTCAACAACAGAAATCTTAGGCTCGGCTATGGTCGTAAGCCGAGGACTACCTGTACAGCCCCAAGCAAGTCGTACAGTCCCAGGGACGGAGCCAAATGACAACACACAGCACCACGTGGGGGGGCCGGTGGGTCTCCCATGGGGGGGATTTGCAGAGGCTGAAGCCAAAAGATGCTGCCTGGAGCTTCTAAATGTATGCCGACTGATGTACATTCAAAGTGACAATAAAGTTATTATTGCTATTGCTATTGCTATTATATTATAAAGAGGGAGTTTAACCCTGCATCCCTCAGCCAGCAGACCCAGGCTGGAAAGAATGCGGGGGGGGGAGAGAAGTTTGCATGCTGCCCTCCCACAAAGTGGGGGGGGCTGGTCAAGGGAGCCTAGGGTTGCCAGGTCTGCTTCCAAAAAATAGCGGACAAGCGGGGGGGGGGAGCCCCACAAAGCACTAAAAAGCTCAAGGCGTTTGGGCGGCTTCTAGAGAGCAGCCAGTCTTGACCTGTTCAAATTCAAAAGGCAGCAAAAACAAATTGGCCCGAAGGGGAGGGGGGTCCTCTGCAGGGGGGGCTTCTGAGTCCCACCCCTAAAGGCTGTGCAGGATGGGAGTGATGCTCATGCCCTTGGAGGGACCAGGTGGAAGAGACTCCCCCAGAAGCCGCACATGGGTTTGGGGCTGGGGGGAGGGGTGGAATTCAGCTTTCCAGAGAGGGGGGACTGGAGCCACCAAGGCTGGCCAACCCACAACCTGCCACGGGGCACAAGAAAGGCCTGGCCCCCTCCGGGGAGGGGTCTGTCTCCTAGCGAGGGCAGCTGCCGCGTGGTTGTGCAAGCCGCAGGAGGAGATCAGCGGAGGAACAGCTGAAACACACACACGCCCCCAGGGAGCTCTGCAGACTGAACCTCGTGCATGCAGAAATATGCAAATAGGCACGTAGGCTGTCCTTTCAGAAAAGTTTTCCTTTTTGATTCTGGACAACACAGCTGTTGATGGAGGAGGAGGAGGGATGGAGGGACAGCAGGGGGAGGGAGAGAGAGAGAGAGCAAGACAGAGAGACAGAATAAGAGTGTGTGTGTGTGTGTGTGTGTGTGTGTGTGTGTGTG
>NW_015387625.1:142969-161081 GCF_001527695.2 Protobothrops mucrosquamatus
GAGAGAGAGAGAGAGAGAGAGAGAGAGAGAGAGAGAGAGAGAGAGAGAGAGAGAGAGAGAGAGAGAGAGAGAGAGAGAACTTTTGCAAGGCGGGCACCTGTTTCCAGACGCAGAGGTGAGCCCGGATGAATGGCAGGCAGCATCTTTGCAACTCAACAGGTGGGCGAGTTTTGAAAACAAGGTCAATGATGGTGGTTTATTCATGTAGGTTCCGAGCTGGTGAAACCCGAAGGTTCTAGGCGGCTTGCAGAATGAGAGGAGGATTAAACTTAAAAGCCATCCCAATGAGATTTTCCTGTCCCAATTCTGCAAATTGTGCAAAAGCGTATATCCGCCACAACCGGGGCCAGAATTTCCATGGCTAAGCAAGGAGGTTGTTAAGTGAGATATTTTTTTGTTCACAGCTGCTAAGCAAATCCCTGCCGCTGTTGAATAAATCAGGTAGTCATAAAGTGAATCCTGCTTCTCCCTCTGACTCGCTTGTTGGGAGCGTTGCAAATAGAGATCACGTGACCTTGGGAGGTTGCAACCGTCACAAATGGTACATGCCGGCTGCCAGGTGCTCAAATTCTGATCGTATGACCGTGGGGATGCCACAAGTCTGAGGACTGCTTGTACGTCACTTTGAACGGTTGCTAAATGAATGGTTTTAAGCTGAGGACCACCTGTATTCTGCATCTCCCTGGCCTTTGAGGGGTCAGCAGCAAGCATCTCCTCCTGACCCAAAAGCAAAGAAAGTTGCTTCAGGAAGCTGAAATCCTGCCAGGGTCATTCTGGAAGATTTGCATCAGGGGGGGTGTAATTTTGAGGGTGAGACGTTGGTGCTGCCTTCACCTGAAGGCAGGGCAAGAAGCAACGGATGGATGGAAACTGAGCAAGGAGAGAAGCAACCTGGAACTAAGGAGGAATTTCCCGTCGGTGAGAACAATGAACCAGTGAACGGCTTGCCTTTAGAAGTTGTGGGTGCTCCATCACTGGAGGTTTTTAAGAAGAGACTGGACAACCACTTGCCCGGAATGGTCTAGGCGGGTCTCCTGCTTGAGCAGGGGGTTGGACTAGAACAGGGCTTTTCAACCTTTTCACCCACTGTACCACTTTTAGGATATGGCAACATCCGAGTACCACCAGTCGCCCAGCAAGGTGTCAAAAACTTGATGACCAAAAAAGAAGGAAAGAAGTGATGAAGTACAGGTAGTCTTCGACTTACAACAGTTCGCTTAGTGACTGTTCGAAGTTACAATGACACTGAAAAAAGTGCCCTCCAAGCCACAGCCCAACAAGACACTTGCCTACCCACCCGGCGGTGCTCTTCCTCCTGTCCGAGGTTTCCATTGTTGTGAGCATTTCTGTTGAGGATTGGCAGCGGGGGTGGGATGGGGGGGTGTTTGGTTTTTATTCCCCCTGTCTGCTGGGTGGTTGCAGCAGGTTTTGTTCACTTCACATGACCCTGGGACACTGTGACCGTCATAAATATGAATCAGTTGCCAGGCATCTGAATGTAAATCACAAGACCCTGGAGATGCTGCAACATTCCAGCTGATCGGCGCTTCTTCTGGGCTCAGCAGAAGCGCCAGGATCAGCGCCGAGCTCCAGCTGGAGCCTGGCAGTGATCCTGCACTTCTGGTGAGCCCTGACAGTCCCAAAGAAGTGCTGATCCTGGGGCTTCCGCTGAGCCCTGACAGCCCTGCATCTCCAGCCGTCTCTCGCTCAGGCTTGTGCGNGCTGCAACATTCCAGCTGATCGGCGCTTCTTCTGGGCTCAGCAGAAGCGCCAGGATCAGCGCCGAGCTCCAGCTGGAGCCTGGCAGTGATCCTGCACTTCTGGTGAGCCCTGACAGTCCCAAAGAAGTGCTGATCCTGGGGCTTCCGCTGAGCCCTGACAGCCCTGCATCTCCAGCCGTCTCTCGCTCAGGCTTGTGCGGTGCTGCCACCGGTTCAGCTCATTCCCCTCCCCCGCTACCACTTTTCTAGGATGCTCGCGTACCACCTGCCAGGTGCCAATGTACCACAGGTGGTACCCGTACCACTGGTTGAAAAGCCCTGGACTAGAAGACCTCTAATGACCCTCCCAACTCTTGTTATTCTGCTGCAGCAGCCATGCATCTATCAGCTGCAAGTCCCCTCAATTTGAGACCCTGCAGGCATCTCCCCTTTCCAGCAGTTGGAGAAGGAAACCCCAGCCTGTCCCTCTTACACACACACACACACACAACACCCCTTGTCCTAACCCAAAGTGTCATCCTAACAAAGACAGTCTGTCCAGGCCAGTCAATGGCTGCAGGAGCCCAATTTGACAGTGACTCAGTGGACAGGTCCTTCCTCTAAGACTTCCTGAATGGGCAATCTTTCTTCGTTGGCTCCCACCTCCCTGCCCGAGCGCCAGGCTCTGAATCCACCCAAGGACCCCCTTCATTTGACAGCCGAGAAGGTCTCTAGGAAAATCAAACCACCAACTGTCACTAACTGTCCAGGACTGCAGCCAGACTGAAGCCTTTGGAATAATAAAATAAAATATTTTCCAAAGGGGAGTGATGCTCGGAAAGAAGGGCAATTGAAATCCATCAATTGCTTTGAAGACTAAGTACTCATCTTCTTCTATTCCTTTGGCTTTTGTTATTTATTTTGCATCTCAGGAAATCTTCTAAGCATGCTCAGGGGACGCTTGCTTTCCAATTAAAGGCAAAAGGAACAGCATAATGGTAAATTAACCAGCTCAATCTATAGTTTAGGCTGCACACTTCCTTTTTGCATAAAGGATTTCAACATAACCAATAATGGAGGATATTTCAACAGGTTTTCAGTTGCTTGAGCAATGTCTAAAAGCAGAGTCAAGAGATTTAAGAGTGAGCCTAGTTATCCCTATAAATTCCCAGAATTTTACGTGCAGCTGAGAAACTGAAATCTTACACATCACTGCTTGCAAAGATTTCCTGCACTAAATCTACTCATCACTTCTGGGCAGGCATGCAGGGAAAAGGGTGATTGCAATGAAGGGAAACTTTACTTTGGAGTAGACTTATAGGCATGTGCAAATGATGCCCCCCCTTCTAGAACACTTCCTGGGTTTTTTTTTTCTAACTCTATCCATTTCACATTTAGCCCCATCCAAAGTGGGAGGTGGCGCCTGAAATCTTTCCCAGAAATGGCTTATAAATGTTGTGTTGCTCTAAATAGAAGGAAGATGAGAAATTGTTTATTTAGTTGTTTTGTCTGGCTGGATCTATACAATGGGCAATCCTTTGAGGTCGGTGTTTTTTCAAACTTGGCACTTTTAAGATGGGTGGACTTCAACTCCCAGAATTCCCCAGCTGGCTGGAGTTCACCCATCTTAAAGGTGCCAAATTTGAAAGAAAAAACACTGCTTTAGGGCTTCAGACATGGAATTATCTGCTGGGGGGGGCAGACAGATAGCTTCACTCTCCCTCCTCTTCTATTTTAAGGTAGAAATTCCAACCTCAGCAGAATTTTCATGTTCCAAAAGTGTTTTCTGGCAAACTCATGACTCCATAGTTCTGGTTTCCTTGGTGTCCACAGCTACCCCATGAAGTCCATCTGCGGTTCCACCAAAGTCATGCACCCCCCCTTTTACGTTCCACACTGGTGGGCCGGGGAGGGGTCTCCTCCCTGGTGGTCTGCACGGCTTCCTTTGCACCGATTTGCAAGACTGCAGCCCTTAATGGGCTCGGTGGGTAAGTGTGCCCTGCCAGCGAGGGAGCAGATGGGCTGGAGTCTGCTCTGAAATGCAGAAATTAGCTTGGCTGCCAACCAGCGGAAACGCAGCCGCACCAACAGACCGGAGAACTCCACATTCTCCCCCTTCTCTCCATTTAATGACTTCAGTTTCCCACAAATTGTCCTGATGGAGATTGGAGCTCAAGAGGAAATCCCCAGGCCTTCAGACCCTTTAGGAGAGGCTATTAAATCAAGGCCCACTTTGCTACCACGCCCACCAAGACCCAACCATCAAGTCATCTCTAGACTCTTGATAAGTGTAAAATATAAGCTTGCTTGCTTTTCCTTCCTGAAAAGAAAGAAGGAAGCAAACTGCAGAAAAATATAAAGCTTCCTTCCTTCCTTCCTTTCTTCCTTCCTTCCTTCTTCCCTCCCTCCCTCCCCACTCTCCTGCCCTTTCCTTCCTTCCTCTTTCCCTTCCCTCCCTCCCTCCTCCCTTTCTCAACTAACTTCCTTCCTTCTTCCTTCCTGCCTGTCACCTCTTTTCCTTCCTTCCTCCTTCCCTTCCCTCTCTCCTTCCCTCTCTCCTTCCCTCCCTTCTCCCTTTCTCAACTAACTTCCTTCCTTCTTCCTCCCTCACCTCTTTACCTACCCACCCACCTACGCCCAGAAGCTGCAAATGGCAACATGCATTTTTCTTCTGAAACTTCCATGCCTTTTCTGACATGGAAACCGTGCAAGAGAATCACTCTTTAGGAAGCAGAACCAGGCAGCTTTTGAGCAAGGGCTGAACCCCCCCCCCCCGCCCTTGAAGCCTTTCACAGCAACTGAACCTTCTCACAGCATTTGACCTGGTGCTCTTGAGCTGCCAGTCACAACAGACAGCGCCTGTTATACAAAGACCCGCAATCAGCCAGGGGCAAGGCAGCCTTCTGGGCTCCTCGTTTTCTTTTCAATCAGGTTTCCAGCTTTTAAGGATGTGAAAGCAAAGGAGAGTGAAACCAGATGGGCTCAGACAAGGTTGGACGAATCTGTGGCCCTCCTTGACCACCCCGTGGATCAATGAGGGTCCTCGTCCACCCTCGGGCCCTGCACACAGTTGGAGCAGCTCCTGGATAAACAGATCAATGCTTTGACCCTGCCTGTCCAGGCTCTCCAGGAAAAAGCTGTGCTCCCGAATTATTGACCCAGAGAAGAAGCCAAAGTGCCACTGAGCTTTGCAGCTGCATGGACGGCGTGGTTTTGGTGAGCATCTCCCCCAAAGCTCCCCAACATCTGCCTTGCTTCGCTCGGCACCCCCAAGGTGGTTTGCGCAGCCTCGGGCCCCTCACCGGGCTCCAGATTCCTGGCAAGAAGGCGAGTGTCAAGAGCCGCCCGTGGTGAGTCAGGCCAGAGCCGAACGGACCATTTTTCACGGGCCTTTCCTGAAACAGATGCCGAACAGGCTGCCAAAATAAGCAGGAACTGCCGTTTGGCAGCCGGCGATCTGTTAAAAGAGCAAAGGGCGGAGGAGGGACGGCCGGGCTGGGACACAACCCGTTGGCTTCTCCCCTCCCGGAAAGTTGCAAAGTGGGGGCCTTATTTGTTGGTGGAACAGGCGGCCACCGGACTTCCTAGCCCAGCCCTCCTCCGTTGGGCAGAGAGCCATGGGCTTCATGGTGCACGCCGGCCCTTATCGGACCTTCCCACCCCCTTCCTTCTCCATGACAAATGCTGCAGGGAAACAGATGTGGACGTCTCCCGCTGATATTCGTGCGATGACAGGCAGGCTCTGCAAGACTTTGGGAGGGAGCCGGGATCCTCTAGCACCACCTGTTCCCTGGCCTGGCACAGAACACACACACACACACACACACACACACACACACGAGCGCTTGGTGAACTCATGAACTTATACAGGGAGGGAAATGAAAACTTAAAGCAAGAAACGCAGCAAAGAGTCGGGCGCTGATCCCACTTGAGCTTCAGAAAAAACAGCCCCCTCCCCTGCCTTGGAAACACACGTAGTCCTTGACTTATGATGAAAACTGAGGGCCCAAACTTTCTGTTGCTAGGTAAGTGAGACAGCGGTTAAGTCCATTTTGCCCCATTTTACGACCTTTCTTGCCACGGTTGTTAAGTGAACCCGGCTTCCCCATTGACTTTGCTTGTCTGAAAGTCGCAAAAGAGGATCACGTGATTCTGGGACGCTGCAACCGTCATAACTATGAGTCAGTTGCCAAGTGTCTGAATTTGACCATGGGGATGCTGCTATGGTCATGAGAAACGGTCATAAGTCACTTTTTTCAGTGATGGAAACTATTTGAGGAGGGAACCAACCTAGAACTAAGGAGGGATTTCCTGACAGTGAGAACAATTAACCAGTGGAACAATCTGCCTCCAGAAGTTGTGGATACCCCATCACTGGGGGCTTTTAAGAAGAGATTGGATTTGTCTGGAATGATATAGAGTCTCCTATGTGAGCAGGGGTTGGACTAGATGACCACCAAGATCCCTTCCAACTCTGTTATTCTGTTCAACCACCTGTCTTGAGCATTTAGTACCGCTTGAAGGTTCCTGACTTCCAGATGCAATCTGGAGTGGGGAATTTTTCAAAGCAGAAGAGCAACTTCAAGAAGCCTCCTCTTCCCCATCATCCTACTCAATCCTGCCCTCAGAGGAGATCAGCTTCTGTCCAAGTGACTCCTGAGATGGTCTTCCTTTATGGCTGGCCATCATTCTTGAACCTTTCAACCTTGTTGCTATCTTAAAGGTCTCTAGGCAACAAATAAACACAAACAGAGGTGAAACATCTCTGGGCCAATCCACATGGCAGGGGCCATTCCTCAGTCGACCTGGACCAAAGCCTTGCTGATAGACAAGAGTTTTTCACTATTATGGAAGGTGACCAGGATCAAGACTACGTGTGTCTCTGGGAAGAGCCTTGTAAAGAGTGGAGGCTACCACAGGGAAGGCAGCTCTGTGTGTGTGTGTGTGTGTGTGTGTGTGTGGTGTGTGTGTGTGTGTGTGTTATTTTTAAAGCATTGTCTGCTGTCAAGAAAGCAGCCCTCTCTCTAGACCACCTAAGGATGCTGCTCAGAGCAATCAAGCCACGGAATCCTATGACCTCTTGTTTGCTTGCTTATGAGGGCAACCAGAATGAAACCGGTCAGAACCATCAAGGTTTGTCTTTGATGCTCCCTCGCCTTCACAGCTGAGCAAAACCATTTTCTTGCAAAAAAAAAAACCCCAGAAGGCAACCCTTAAAGCAGGGGTCTTCAAACTTGGCCCTTTTATGACTTGTGGACTTCAACTCCCAGAATTCCTGAGCCAGCACAGCTGGCTCAGGAATTCTGGGAGTTGAAGTCCACAAGTCATAAAAGGGCCAGGTTTGAAGACCCCTGCCTTAAAGCCTTTGCTGTAAAAAACCCAGACCACATGGAAACGCTCTGCTCTCCGGCGATGAGGCAGAAAGCATGTTCTGTGCACCTCCATCAAACCCTGGCCTGCAAACTATGCCTCATGAGTCTTGGCTGGGCAACTGCTCTGCAAGGGAGCCCTGCCTTTTGCAGGATTCAAGAGGGGCTGGCAAAAGGGGACCTTACTCCTTTCTCGGCTCCCTCCAGAAAGGATGCCTGGCACAGAACTAGAAAGCAATGGGGGGGGGGGTGGAGGAGGGTCCAAAGGATTAGGATGCAAAACTAGCACACCAGCCCTACTTAAAAACAAGCAAGTCTTGTCAACTTTGGGCGCTGATGCGCTTCCTGTGGTACGGATGACACGCTCCCGCCTTCTCACACACCTGGACAGAAATTCATTGGCTGAACCTGGATGCTGGAGATATGTCTTGGCTCAAAGGCCCCCAGCCTGGCCCCTGCCCAAGAGCCTTTCCAAGGGTGGTGCCAGGCAACCAGGCCCCATCAGAAGGCCAACCAGAAGCTTACCTTTTGGAGGGACAGCGGCGCAGTTGCAGGCAGAGCCAAAAGATCCCTGGCCACGGCCGATTTGCCTGCCAGCACCAGCATGGCGCACTCGGGGCAAGCGCCAATGGTCAGCCGCTTGCCGTCATCCACCAGCAAGGTGCCCGGACCCCGGAAGGAGCCCAAGAAGATGGGCAGCCTGGCCACTGGCACGCCTCTTAATCCAAGGTGCCGTTTCTTCTCCTGTCGGCAGAAGAAGCAAGCAAAGGTGTCCACCTTGTACTGCCGAGACCAGGCGCTGCTGGGGTGCTGGGCGCTGCTTTGCTCATGCTGCAGCCACTGGGCCAGGAGGTCGTGGTAGCACAGCAGGCAGGTGGCCACGATCCCCGTGGCCTCGGCCAGCCTGGCCCGTGGAGCCGGCGGATAGACGGCCAGGAAAGGGAAAAAGGGCTCCTTTTCACCAAAGCGGCCGGCAGGAGGGTTGATGCTGACTTGGAACTCCTTGCCTGGGCTGAGCTGGGCACCACAGATGTAACAGCCGGAGGCCAGGCCTGCCTGGGTCAAGCTCGGGGTCCTGGCCGCGGCCTCAGCCTCCCCAACGGTAGTGAAGACCTGGTGGTACCTGCCCAGGAAGCTCTGCACGGAAGCGATGCATTCCTCGTTGCGGCAGGCTAGGTAGGTAGCCCACAAGTCCTGCAGCACCAGGTAGCAGCGGGGGCAGCTGCGTACCTGGCAGCGCTGGTCTGGCCCCTTGGCACGTGGCGGGCAGGGCAGGTGGCTGAGGAAGGGGAAGTGCATGGCCGCCTTGGAGCTGCCATTGGGGGCCTTGGCAGAGACGGGGCGCCCGTCCTGGCTGCAGTCCTCCCCGCAGAGGTAGCAGGCTTCCGGCGAGCGGGGCTGCGGGGCCCCGGGGGGCCCTTCCTCTCTGGCCGGCCCGGCCCTCCGAGGCTGGGCGGCCGCCAGGGGCACCACGTAGAGCCGCTGCAGGACGGGCACGTCGGCGCCCTCGAAGCTGCGCCACTGTTGCATGAGCGAGGCGTGGCAGGCGGGGCAGACCAGGGCGCTGCCCGCAGGGCTAAGCGGGAGGGCGCCGGGCGGCGGGCTGTGCAGCCAGAGGAAGGGGAAGAAGGGCGCCGTCGAGGCTTTCTCCTGCTTCTGCACGTGGAGGCGCTGCTGCGAGCCCGGCGTCAGGGGGGAGCCGCAGACGTAGCAGGCCAGCCCGGCCCCCCGCGCCGAGGCTCCCCCGCCGCCGCCGCCGCCGCCGGGCGTCGTCCGAGGCTCCTCGTCGCTGGTGATGTTGATCTCGCTCTCCTCCGACGAGCAGCAGCCCGAGGGCGCCCGGGGCCACTCGCCCGCCGGCCCCTCGGCTCGCCGCGCTTCCAAGCCGGGCTGCGACCGTCCAAAGGCGTCCATGGCCGCGCTCCAAAGGAGACCCCCTCGTGCCCGGCGCCGCGCCGGCCTCTGCCGCTTCCTGCGAAGCTTCGGAGCCAGTGGCAGCCCGTTCCCCGGGTGAAAGGGGATCGCCGCCGCCGCCGCCGCCTCTTCCGGGGGCGGCCGCAGCTGGCTCCCCTGGCGGGGCCGAGCGGGCAGATGCGCGCCCGGCCTCTTCCGCTCCTCCGCGCGCCCGACCTCGGGGCTGCCCGGCGCGGCGGGGAAGCGCGGCTCGGTCTCCGACAAAGTCTCGGCGTCCGACAGCGAGGAGAGCGAGGAGTCGTCGGGCGCCGCCGCCGCGAGCGATCCTCGGGGCCGCCGCCGCCGCCGCCGCTGCTGGGAGGGAGGCTGGTCGGGGCTGCTGCCGGGGCGCCGCTCGTCGTCCGTGCCCAGCGCGTAGCCCGGGTTCCACTCCTGCGGCGCCCGGCGCAGCCCTCCCGCCGCCGCCGCCGCCGCCGCGGGGCCCTCGCACTGGTAGGGCCGCTTGAGCCAGTACATGCGCTTCTCCACCGGCGTCCGCGCCCGCTCGAAGGCGTCCCACTGCTCGGCCAGGAAGCAGCGGCAGACGGCGCAGACCAGGGCGCAGCCCTCGGCGCTCACCTCCCGCGCGCCGGGCGCCGGCTCCTGGTGCTGCAGGAAGGGGAAGAAGGGCTGGGGGCCGCGCGGCGCCCGCACTTGCAGCCGCCGCTCCTTGCCCCGGCTGATCCCGCCGCCGCAGATGAAGCAGCAGAGCGCCGCGGCGGAGGAGGGGCAGGCGGCGGCGGCGGCNCATCTTGCCCGGGAGGAGCCGCGGCGGCTGCGGCTGCGGCTGCGGCTGGAAGAGGCTCCCCCCGGCCGGCCGCTCATCTTGCAGGCGCCGGGCGGCCGGAGCGGTCGGGGCGGGGAGTTGGCGGCGCTCCGCGGGCTCCCAGCTGCAGCCTCCCCGCCGCCGTTGCTGCCGCTGCTCCGCCGGCGCTGGCGCGGGCTGCCCTGCTGCGACCCAAGGCGGGGGCCGCTCGCCAGACGCGGCCGCTCTAGCGTTCCCTTCGCCCGGGCCGAGGAGCCGCCGCCGCCCGTGCAAAGTTTGGCTGCGAACTCGGAAGCGCCATCGCGCCGGCTGGCTGGCCGCTGCCTGGCCCCCTCCGTCCCGCCCTCCCTCCCGGAGGAGGGTCTCCGCACCACCAGCCGCGCTTCCCCAGCCAGCCAGCCAGCCAAGCCCCGCGCCCGCCGGAGCCGGCTCCTCGCCCCCCCCCCGCCGACTTTGCAGGAGGTGGGGAGCGTCGGGCCGCCCGCCAAGGCCAGGAGGGACGCCGCCGCTCCCCCCGCCGCCGCCGCCGCCGCCGCTGCGCCTCCTTGACGCCGAGAGGAAATGCCCCGGGGGAGGCGGGGGGGCAGCCCTTGGACCCGCCGCGGAGCCCGGCCCTCTCCTCCCGAGAAGCCGCCTGCAAGGGCCGGGGAGAACTCGGGCTGACTGAGAAGGGGCCGGGGCGCCTCGTTCCAGCCTGGAGGGGGGCAAGCAAGCGGAGCAGACCGGGCCAAGAGCGGAAAACGGGGGCTGGCGGGCTGGCCCGGGGCCGGGAGGGGACATGAAGGTCACCCCACCTGGAAGGCGCCAAGGAGCATCAGCAAAGGCCATCGCAAAGTGCACCAGAAGCCCCAGCTGGCAGCAAACCAAATCTGGCCAAGTAGCCTATTCGGGGGAGGGGGCTTTCTCACTTCCCTTTGGGGGTTGACTGCCCATCAGAGGGAGAGGGGCTGCAAAGCTCCCCTTCCAAAGCCTTTACCCCAGGGACCCCCGACCCCGTGAACCTCAACGTTACCAGATGCTCAAAGTTCACCCAGAAGGAAAGTAGCCTAAACTGAAGCTGCCCTGCTCTAAATTTAGCTCCCAGAGTCTCCTGGGACAAGAACCCAACATCCCTCAAATCTGGGACACTTTCCTGCATAAGAAAAAGTGCTCAGTATCCTTGGATCTCAGTGCCATACAGAAGCCCCCCCTGCTGCCAAGCTGGGACCCTTCCCATGGCTGCAGCTTGCAGCTCCCAAATTCCAAGGCAGCAGCGTCTCTCAGCTGGCAGGGAATCCTGGGATCTGCATGTCTGGCAAGACAAGCCCTGGGATGGGATGGGATGGGATAGAGTAGGATACAATACAATACAATATGATACAATATGATATAATATACAATACACTGCAATGCAATACAATACAATTCTTTATTGGCCAAGTGTGATGGGACACACAAGGTTTTGAGGGCCTGTCAAGCCCACTCCAACCAGTGGCAGAGTCCCATGGTCCTGGGCTGGGGAGAGGCATCTCCCAGGCGAGACGGGTAGGTGGGCTGCTGGAGACTTGGGCAGGCCAAACATGTGCTACCCTGCTGCTAGGAAAGCCCCCCCTCCCGGCCCCTATAAGTCGGAGCATTGAGTCAAAAGGCCAGCAGGAACGGCTACCAGGGCCTGGCTTTGGTTAGCCACCTGGGGAGCAGAGATCTCCAAAGGCAATGACCCCCCCTCCCCCACTTGGCTGAGGAGCTTTCCCACACAAGCGCCACCCACCCACCCACCCACCCACATCCAGAGCTCTCGGCTTCCCCAGTGGTGATACAAGCTCCCAACAGCTGCGCTGCATTTTGCACATGGGGGAAATGTCATCTCTCCCAGTGCTGAAAGCGTGACGTTCCCCATAGCTGGCTGTGGGATCCAGCAGATTGTGTGACCTCATCCCTGAAGACCAAAGCTCTGATCCACCACGGATCCCCTGCTCCGCAGGTGGCCCAAGTCTGGACGGAGGGACCAGAGAGGGCAGCAAATGTTTGGGGAGCAGCTGAAATGGAGGCAGGAGGATCTCTCAAACAGTTGGAGAATAAAAAAGCTGTTTCGTGTTAGAATCGAGCTACGGGCTTCGAGGCATCTCGAAGCCAGAAGAGGGCTGGATAGGAGACCAAGCAGCAACCAAGGGCTTTTTAAGGTGGTTTATTCTATGCAAGATTTGCTGGGGATCAAAGCCTTGGCAGTTAGGCCCTGCATTCCTTCCCTGGGCCCTTTTAAAGCTGCAGCAGGCATGGCTCCTTTAAAAAGAAAAAGGAAAAAGCTTCACATGGGATCTTAGATATGCTCTGTGAGACGTGTGTGCAGAAAGAACGAGAAGCGATTCAGGCATTGAATTCCAACAGCAGCACAAAGTTGCCTAAAGACCCATGTTGTGTAAGCCGTGCCAAGGAATCCCACCGACGTTTTTCAATCTTGGCAATGTTAAGATGTGTGCACTTCAATTCCCAGAATCCCCCAGCCATCACGGGCCTTGCTTCTGAGCCTTGTCATCAGTTCTGCATTTCGGGATAACCAAAGGCAGGATCTTGACTGGCTGCCAAGGTGCTGCAACACTTTTTTCCTTCAAGTTGTCACTATAATCGATGCACTACTAAAACTCTTGTCTGTTTGTCTGTCTGCAGCCTTCAATTGGGTGAAACAGCACATCCGAGGACAACCGTGTTTGAATCCACCTTCCACAAATGGGCTAACTTAAAGAATCCCTCCAAAATCCAGGACCCCTGACTCCCGTGGGATTGAAATTTGGCAAAGTCAGCCATAGTCACATGTTTGTCATTTCCAACTTCCCCTGCCAGCTTCCCACAAGGAAAGTCAGTGGAGAAGACAGCAGGAAGTCGGAAATCAATCCCCACTGCTTATTTGCCTGTCTGTGGTCTCTCTGTTTCTCTGTTTAGGTAAGGAAATATGTCTGGAACAATGACTCCACGGGTCACAAATTGTCTGCTTATTACTAATATTGAAGTTAAGGCAAACTTTTGGCTCTGAGTTCAGTGGAAAGCTTGCATTTCTGTTGCTAATATTGTACATGCTGGTGGAAAGCAGCTATATATTCTACTTCAGCCAGGTCATGGGCCCTTGGCTGCAGCTCTGAGCCACTCTGCCACCTACCAGACGTTTCAGAATACAATTCCCATAATCTCTGCCGCTGGCCTTGCTGTCTAAAGCTCATGGAAGTGACAGCCAGGTCTTTGAACCCAAACCCTTCCCCTTGGACCCAACACCCGTGCCGAAGGTAAAAATCTCACGGTCTGCGCCTGACCAACAGCTGGAATAACAAGCCAGCATCCGAGAGGCTGCACTGACACAGATCCCGTCTGCAAGAGCCGGAGCAGAGAGGCAGCGGCCTCCAGAAAGGAAGCCAAGCGCTCCCCAAAGGGCACCTTTCGGTCGGGCAAAAAGTCGCCTCGAGGTCGCCCATTAATATTTATCGAGGCGGAAAGCTGAGCCGGGAGGGAGGGGGGAAATAACAGCAAACAGGTGCTGACATTTGCAGAGAGCAAGCGAGGGAGCAGAAGGGCAACAGCAAGCACAGGTGGTGCCGCTCGGCCATGGAAAGCAGGCCGGGCCAAAGGGACATTCTCCCCAGGCCCAGTCAGAGGCTAATTTTACCCCAAGCAAAGCCCCGGGCTGTTCCCGCTTCCAAACAACAGCCTGAGATCCAGCCAGAGGAACGGCTGCTGGAGACAGCTGAGTTGCAGACACAGGCTGACTCGGTCCTTCCTCTCCAAAAGGGATCAGAAGGAAGCCACCATCTGTGAGGGATCACGTGGGGACGGTAATCTCGGCTTTTAAAACAAACAAACACGGAAGGGATCGCTGGCAACTAAACTGGGGTGAGCTGCATTTGTTACCCGGCTCTGGAGGAAGATATTAGACTGATAAGAAAGGTGATAAGAAGGATAGAGAAAAAAAAAATTTAACAGGGTTTTTATTTATTTGCATTTTATTCACAGGTCGTCCTCAACTTACGACTCAATTGAGCCCAAAGTTTTGTTAAGTGAATTTTGTTAAGACATTTGTTCAGTGAATTTTGCTCCGTTTTATGACCTTTCTTGCCACAGTTGTAAGTGAATCACTGCGGTTGTTAAGTTAGTAACGCGGTTATTAAGTGAATCTGGTTCCCCCAATGACTTTGCTTGTCAGAAGGACACAAAAGGGAATCACATGACTCCTGGAGACTGCCACCGTCATGAATATGAGTCAGTTGCCAAGCATCCGAATTTGGTTCAAGTGACCATGGGGAGGCTGCAATGGTCGTAAGTGTGAAAAACAGTCAAAAGTCACTTTTTTCGGAGCCGCTGTAACTTGGAATGGTCACTAAACAAATGGCTGTAAGTCAAGGTCTATCTGTACTCCTTTTTATAAAGCAGTGTATTTCAGGGTTTGAAATAGCATCTCCAAATTTTGCAAATTATGGTGGACCAGGACTTTGTTCTTTTCCTGGCCTCTGTGGACCCCTGAGAATGCAGAGTAATTTCAGCAGCATCATGAGCAAGAGCACTTATATTCCACTTCATAGCGCTTTTACAACCCTCTCTAAGCGGTTTACAGAGCCAGCCTGTTGCCCCCAACAATCTAGGTCCTCATTTTACCGACCTCAGAAGGATGGAAGGCTGAGTCAACCTTGAGCTGGTCAGGATCGAACTCCTGGCAGTTGGCAGAATTAGCCTGCAATACTGCATTCTAACCACTGTGCCACCACGGCTCTCAGTAGCTCTGGTAGTTGTGACAGTCTTGTTTGTTGTGTTGACTTCTGGACACCCCTGGAAGGGCCACAGATAATCCTTGACGTATGACTGGTTGGTTTGCAGCTGCTCAAAGTTACAATGGACTCCCCCCAGAAAGGTACATATGATCCTGTTCCCAAGTTTTGACAGCTGTCTCCCTCACAATCATGTGACTGTATTAGGCCCTCAGCAATAGGCACATTCAGTACTACCATCGCATGACCCAATTTTACGTTTTTGCTGAAAAGTGGCATTTATTATTGGTTTTTGGCAAAAAAAGGCCCATTGCAGGCAAAGATCATAAAATGATTTGTGATGTGTCATGTGATGATCTGCTTTATGACCATCGTGACTTAACGACTGTAATGGACAGGCCTAGGTCTACGGTCATTCCATCTTTTAGTTTCCCGGTTTCCCCCAAAATGGCCCAGAGATTTTCTTTAAAAAGTTTTCACTGCCTGTCAACTGGTCTTTTGGGCCTGCTGCAAATGACCTGCATGAGCAGAAAACAGATGCGGCCTTTACTGAACGAACACTCTGTGACTTCTGGGGAACAGCAACCTGGAAGGGCAGGGTGAATGCCTTGTTTTGAGAACATCAGGGGTGCAGGCTTGAGATAAGAAGACCTGGTCTTCGTCCAGCTGGTAAGAACCGGGAGAGAAAGCCCAGGCCAACACTGGAAGTTTGCAAGTGGCTGTAAGCTCTTTCTCCTGTGCTTGAGAGGCATGTTTGACTCCCCGGAGGAATGTGATGTCTTGGCATCAGCCCCAAACGGCCACTTGGAGGAAACCTTTGTGAAAAGTTCAGAAAAAGGAGCTGAGAAGTGGACAGGAAGACCAAAGGTCAGCTTGCAGCTGGGGCCGCTGACTTGGCATTGTGCCTGCACAGACAGGAGCCAGGCAACGGCCTCTGTGTAGCGCAAGGTTGTGGCAACTTTAGCGTCAAGTCCTGGTGTCCGAGTGCTGCGTCAAAGAAGTGAATGAGGGTGACTCTTTTTTGAAAACAAAAAATTGTCTCCCAAACAGTAAGAGAAAAAAACATTAAATGGGTGTAACATCTTGAGTTGCTCCATTAATCAATCAATCAGAACAGAGCTGGAAGAGACCTTGGAGGTCTTCTAGTCCAACCCCCTGCTCAAGCAGGAGATCCTCTACCATTTCAGACAAATGGTTGTCCAATCTCATCTTAAAAACCTCCAGTGTTGAAGCACCCACAAATTCTCAAGGCAAGCTGTTCCACCAGTTAATTATCCTCACTGTTAGGAAGTTTCTCCTTAGTTCCAGGTTGCTTCTCTCCTTGGTTAGTTTCCATCCGTTGCTTCTTGTCCTGCCCTCTGGTGCGTGAGAAAATAGCTTGACTCCCTCCTCTTTGTGGCAGCCCCTCAAATACTGGAACACTGCTGCCATGTCCCCCCTAGTCCTCCTTTTCTCTAGACTGGCCATACCCAGTTCCCTCAACCGTTCTTCATATGTTTTAGTCTCCATTAAGATCCGTCAGGACTCATTATGGGATTGGGGGTAGAATCCAACTTCCCTTATTGACTTTGCTTGTGGGAAGCTGGCTGCAAAGTTTGCAGATTGGGATCGGGTGACCCCTGGATGCTGCAACTGGCCTCAGGACATGCCAGTTGCCAAGCGACTGAATTTTAATCCTGTAACTCTGGGGAATGTTGCAGTGGTCCTAAGTGTGAGGACCGGTCTTAAGTCCCTTTTTTCAGTGCTGTTGTAATTGTTCAGAAAGAACCAGGCAGGAGTGAAATCGTGTGGGACGCTTGCAGTTCGTGGCTCAGTTGGCACTCACAGAAAGCAAAAAATAATGAACATTAAGAAAGGAAATTAGAAATCCTTCCAGCCTTAGCAATTTCCCTGCCTGGCGGTAGCTGTAGAGTGAGAATTTTGTCCAAGAGTTTTTTGGCACGGTCCTGAAAGAATTGGTGGAAGTTTTTACTGGGAAAATGTTGGCCGAGGTCTTCCTCAAAGTCAGCCAAGCTTTACTCATGGAAGAAGAAGTCCAAAAATCTGCTCAAAGAACATCCCCAAGATTGGAAAAGATAACCTTCAAAAATACGAGGGGTGGGGGGGGGGAGGAATGTTTTCCAACCTTCCTCTGCAACCTTGGGATTCCTTCTTCTTGGAAACAATATCATAGGAGGAGTGGAGAGGATGTGAGATACAACTTGGTGGGACTGAATTTTATTTGGCTCGCTCTGTATCAACAGGCGTGTGAGGATGGGGACTCTTTGCCTCTCCTTTTCCAAACTGGTCCAAGAAATGCAGAGTTGGAGCGGTTGATTGATGGGGATTGGGTGAACTGCTGTGATGTCACTGAAAGGCCAGCCAATCAGGGGACCTTTGAGGCCGCAAGAGCTAGGAAAGGAGAAGACAAGATTTTCAAGCAGAGTTTCTCAACTTTTACAACTTTAAGATGGGTGGCTGGGGAATCCTGGGAGTTGAAGTCCACCCATCTTAAACTTGTAAAAGTTGAGAAACTCTGCCCAAGAAGGGGAAAGCAAGACATGGGGGGAAAATGACGGATGCCTGGGAAACCAGGATCAAGAGATGGCAGAGAGGGAAAAGATGACTTCTTTAAGTTCAGCTCAGCTTTTGATGAGTTTAAGCTCCATTATTCACAACCGTCTCGCTTAGCAGCAGAAACCTTTGAGTTCAATTGTGGTCGTAACTTGAGCATTACCTGTCGGTTGTGCTGATGTGCCACTGAGAAGCACAGCCCTGGAGCCGACACCTCACTGGTGGGAATTGTGTGTCTTGGGGCATTATCAGGATGGAAGGGGTCTCCAGGTTTCTCCCCCACCCCCCACCCCCCAAAATTATATGTCAGCTCAGCTTTGTTCTTCCCACACTTCAGTGACATGAAAACAAACCCGGAGATGAGTTTATTTTAAAGGGTTTCTCTCTCTTTTTTTTTCTCCCTTGCATGGCGTTGGCAGCCGGCCACTGGGAAGAAGGGGGAGAGGAGAGGGGGGAGAACTCGGGGGGGGGGGGAGTTTGTGCATCTCTAAAGCTCCCACTACAAATCAGCTCCCAGCCTTCCCTTCCTGCCCCAACCTGCCGGAGTCTGCTGCTGTTCTTGGCAGCCGGCCCCAGGAAGAAGGATCACCCCCCAACAGCCCCCCCCCCCGCCTCATGTCCCAGCGGCTGGGAAAGGCTGATGCGATGACACCCTCCAACATCCTTCAGGGTCGGGAGAGGGAAGTTGGAGAACAGCAGGCAACTGTTCAGAGAAATCTCCCTGGCTCTGGCTTGCTGCTCTTTGGCTCTCCAGGCCGGCTCTTCGAAGGCCCAGTTGCAGCCCACCGCCTTCCCCCTTTGCCCCTCACCGCCATACGAGGCCCCTGACTGCCTGGCTGGCCTGGCCCAGGAGCCCAAGCTGGCCAGGGCTCTGCTCCCATGGAGACACCCAGCACTCTGTTTTCAAGGAAAGGGAATCCTCTCCAGGAAGGGACAAGGCTGCTGAGAGTGTTTCCGTAAAAGTTCTGTTATTTTTGCAATGTGGACCCCCTACCCCGAATCTTGTCTGCCAGCATTTCCCACCCTGGGAGGGAGGGAGGAAGG
>NW_015387625.1:161181-187908 GCF_001527695.2 Protobothrops mucrosquamatus
GATGCTGCTGCAGATGACAACTCCTTTTCCCAATCAGCTGATCCTCCTCAAGAAATGTTGGACTACAACTCCCATCACCCCAAGCAGCTTCCTTCTGGGAGACCTGGTCTGAAAGCTTCTGGAAGGGCTCAAACTATCAGCCTCGCTTCTCACTCCTTGAGAAGGGCCCGTCCTTGCCACTGGGCAGCTCTGCACGCCGGCAGAAGACCACCCTGGAGGCTGTCCGAGACCAAGCAGAGCAGGAAAGAGACCCCTGGGGTTCCTTTTGAGTCCCCAGGCCAGATTATCTGGCCATCGACCAGAGCAGCTCCGCATCGTCTCCCTGGGCGCTTCTGCAGAATCTTCTTAAGAATAGCATCACAAGACATTGTGTTTCCTTTCGAGTCACGGATCAAACGAGAGAAGCAAAAGAATGAATTCTGCCCACAATTTCCCTCCAGGGAACAAGTTCTTGTAAAGTAGCTGCCAGTCATCTCCTACCCAACATCTTGCGGTCCTGGCCAGGCCAGCTGGACGCGTCCTCTACAAACCCCAAATCTGCTTTCCATCACAACTGACTCCTGCAATTTCTTTGTTGAGCTGTATTAGGATCCGCTTCCAAGGGAATAAATCCCTCCGACTGCTGGAGAACATATTCTGAGGGTGGTGCCTACATTAATTGCCCCAAGGCCTCTGGGCTTGGCCCAGGTCCCATCTCCAGTCCCCGAGACCTTGTCAAAGAAGACTTCTGAGCCACCATCTGAAGAAGAGCGAGGTTCAGTACAGAGGGCTAAAAATAGGGCTACCCTAATCGTGCTTCTTCGCACAGCCATGGATCAGAGGAATAAATAACTTCGCCTATCCTGAATATAAGCCGTTTGATACCCGACAAAATCTGCAGATGACATTTGATTTTGCATTTGCTACACAGCATTCGTAGAAAAGGAGCTAATTTGGGGGTGGGTGAGGGGGAAATGTCAACACTGAAATTCCATATCCGTAAGGAAGGCAGTGGGTGGTCTCGCTTATTACACGGAGCTAGGATCTTTTAAAACCATGCTTGGCGGAATGAGCCATAACAATCTGGGGTGCACAGAAAGCCGAGTCATAATGGTTTACACACCACACTAAGTCAAGGTAAACCTCCTTTTGACTTACTCAGCTGTGCTAAGAAAGCTCTCTCCATACATACCAGTAGCCACAGCTGGTGATGGAGTCAACATTAGTTTTGCTACACTGTTCCATATCCTATTTTGGGGGTTCAAGAAGAACTTTGTAGAGGTTAAGCTACCACGGACACAATCACAGACGTGTTCCCAGACAGCAAACCAATCCATTGCTTTGGGTAACATTTCTGCTGAACTCGGGTTGCTGTTTTGGCAGTGGCACAGAAATAAACTATTTCTCTTGGTTTCCCAGTCTAGCTACCATGTTGGGATTTCTTTCTCCCATCCATTTCCAAACCCTTCCTGATCCTGCTTATCTTCCAAGCCTAAACAGTTGCTGTTCCTTGTCAAGGGTACCCGTTGGAATAATTGCCACCGAATTTACACCTTCAAGGTAAGGAGAGCAAGATTTACATAGCTTGATATATTCTATTTTCTGGTCCCTTTGTAATACACTCCTGCAGATGTGTGGCTTAAGACATAAAAATGCAATATTGCATAAAATTGCAATATTAAATAATTAAGATGAACACCCCAACGTAGTTTACAAATGGAATTCTAGGAAACATCTTAGACAGAACAGCTGGGTAGCTGGACCTACCAAACTATTATTATTTTTAATCAATCAGCTTTCAAGATCTGCAACAATCAGTAAGTCATTTCATCAGAGGAAAATAAAGAGCCGTATGATGCTTCACAGCCAACCCGCCCCAGGACAACTTTGAATGTCCATGTAAAATATGGATTTGTTTGAAAGAACAATCTTTCTGGCCAATAATGACCAAGGAACAAATACATACGTGCAACTGGACACTGCAGGAGGAGGGATGTGTTAGTCTACAGGGCCAGAACATGAGAAATCTGGCAGCACCTTTTCCAACTAACACATTTTATTCCAAGCAGGAGCTATCAGACTGTTCCAGGATTTATTTATTTTTTGATACAGAATCTAAAACTTTTCCAAACCAGAAGCTGGGATTGACCAAGGTAAGAACGAACAAGCAGAGATTGTTAACTGTTGTGCCATCAAGGGAAAGACAGATCTGCTGGCACCCAATAAATATATATTAAATAATGTTTTGTAGCCTACATTGCTCTTATCTGGTGTCACGGGATCCGTCAGAACAAATAACCATCTCGGGTCATCTCCAACTTGGCCCCTGTGGAGACTTTCACAGTCGGTAAAAGAAAATTGTGCTTCACCAGTCTAAGAGGCCCAAGGAAGACACACTTGGAAGCGCATAGTTGGGTGTGCTTGGCCTGCAGTTGAGGTCCCTCCCCCCAACACACCCACAGTGCTCACTTCTGTTGACAAGTCTTGCTACTCCCATGGAGACACAAACTTCAGTTGGAAGGAAACTCCCGCCTCTTCCCTCCTCTCCTTGCGAGGAGGACAAAAGGGGATAAAAATCAACACAATCCCTGCCAAAAGATGTGGAGAAACCCTGCCAACTCCCCCACCACCACCCCGCTCCGCCCGCGCTGGGGGTGGATGCCGTAATGCAGAACAGCACCTATCCTTTGATGGCTAGTCAAACAGCTTTACAGCCCCGGGGCTGAGCAGCCTTTGGAAGAATCTGTCCCCATGACTGATGGATGCCATTCCAGGGTGCCTAAAAGTTGCTTTCTGTCCCACTGCCCAGGCCCTAAGTTAAGCCATCTGCAATCTGTCAAAACCGGAGAACTTTAATAGAAAGCATGAAAGGGAAGAATGCGGAGCAGCAGAAAAGTGGTCGAGGGTGGACCCCCTTTTCTGGTTGCCCTACAAAACAACAAAGGTTGCTTTTGCTGTGCCAAGAGCGATGGTGGTAGCCTTGAAGCCTTGTCCTCCCACCCACCCCTGCCTCAAAAGCCCCCCCCCCAATCCATCAGTCTCAAAATTAAACACATAGATATTTGGATGAAATGAGCAGCCCCCACCCACCCAACCTCAGTTCCAACTCCATGGCCCAAGAGAGCATTCAGCCCGCAAGGAATCTCCATCAGTTCAGGATTTCCCATTCGGTCTTAATTTGTGCCAAAAATGAACGGCTTCCTAATAACCCTAGAGTTGGTTATAAGGTGGGCGGCTATATAACTGTAATACATAAAATTTAGTCCCTGCGACCAATTGGGTCAGAATGCTTGCCGAAATTCACTCCAAATGAGTGTTTTTGAACTTTAAGACAAATGGACTTCAACACTCAGGATTCTTCCTCAGCCTGGCTGGGGAATTCTGGGAGTTGAAGTCTACACACAAATTGAATTTCCGGGAGTTAAAGGTGAGAAACCCTTCTCCGAAGGAAAGGTAAAAGTGAACGTGAGCAAGGAAAAGTTACTTCTGCATCACTGATAAATGACTGCAAAGTAGGTTCTATAATAATAATAATAAAGTTGGAAGGGACCTTGGAGGTCATCTAGTTCTAGTCCAGGGGTTCTCAACCTTGGCAACTTTAAAACTTGTGGACTTCAACTCCCAGAATTCCTCAGCCAGCAAAGCTGGCTGAGGAATTCTGGGAGTTGAAGTCCACAAGTCTTAAAGTTGCCAAGGTTGAGAACCCCTGTTCTAGTCCAACCCCCTGCTCAGGCAGGAAACCCTATACCATTTCAGACAAATGGCTGTCCAGTCTCTTCTTAAAAACTTCCAGTATTGGAGCATTCACCGCTTCTGGAGGCAGGTTGTTCCACTGGTTAATTGTTCTGACTGTCAGGAAATTTCTCCTTAGTTCTAGGTTGCTTGATCAGTTTCTCCTTGATAAGTTTCCATCCGTTGCTTCTTGTCCTGCCTTCAGGTGCTTTGGAGAATAGCTTGACTCCCTTTTCTTTGGGGCAGCCCCTGAGACACTGCTATCATGTCCCACCTCGTCCTTCTCTTAATTAAACTAGACATACCCAATTCCAGGAACCGTTCCTTATATGTTTTAGCCTCCATCCCCTGATCATCTTTGTTGCTCTTCTCTGTATTCTTTCTAGAGTCTCAACATCTTTTTTACATCGTGGTGACCAAAACTGGATGCAGTATTCCAAGTGTGGCCTTACCAAGGCATTGTAAAGTGGTATTAATACTTCACGTGATCTTGATTCTATCCCTCTGTTAATGCAGCCTAACAGTGTTGGCTTTTTTGGAAGCTGCAGCACACGGCTGGCTCCTATCTAAGGGATTGTCCACTAGGACTCCGAGGTCCCTCTCACAGTTGTTACTATTGAGCAAGGTACCCCCTATACTATACCTGTACATTTGGTTTTTCTTGCCTAAATGTAGAACCTTGCTTTTTTCACCATTGAATTTCATTTTGTTAGATAGCGCCCAGTGTTCCAGTTTGCTCAGATCCTCCTGTAGATATGGCATTCTCTAAGATATGGCCCTCACCCTGAGAGATTATTTAGCCCATTTGAAATTCCTGGCATGATTATGCTGGCAATTGGACAGTCCTTCATGTGATCACTTGTTTTTCCCTGGGCAACTTATGATGCAAAGAGGGAACCTCCTGCTTATCTGTAATCTTGTAGGAAAAGGGGCACGCTTGCCAGGCAGAGCCAATGCAGAATTCGCATGCTTCTGTCTCTTGCTACACTGTCCAGAGGTCTGCTTTGTTTATTTATTTAATTATTTGTTGGATTTGTTTGGTGCCCATCTTGTAAGGAACAATTCTGGGCAGCTGGTTTCCAGTTCAGGAACCACAGGCTACGATTTCCAGGGTGGCCAAACATTTCAAGTCCATTTTCTTGAAAGCCCTCCCTTTGAAATTCTTCTGGTTCAACTTCTTCAAAGTTTAAATTACCCTCATATTTCTTGCTCAGCTTCTGAGCCCATCAACATAACTGTGGCCAGATGAGTTATAGGGCCTTCTCCAGGAAAGGGATCCCCTTCCTTGCAAAACAAACAAACAAACAAACAAACAAGCCAAGCCCTGGACAGCTGGGTAGCTTCAAAGCAAGCGTTTTTTTCAGAGGCGTCTTTTGTAAGCAACCTGGTCCTTCCCTTTTGCTGGGGCCCCGCTGAGCCAGCCAGCCAGCCAGCCAGCCATTTCAAGAGCCTTCCCAGGTGTTGAAGAACAGATCACAAAAACACAACTTACTCAACACGGAGAGGTCACACAGGTCTTCCTGGCATCATGTGCCAAAGCAGGCGTGTGGACGCCCCGTGCTGGGCTTGGCAGAGAGTTCTCAGAGACATTCTGTGCTACAGTGGCTGTCAAACAAACAAAAAAAAGGCAGCCAAAAAAGGGGGCAGGCATGGGAGTTGAGCAAACAGGACTCCCCACACACACACACACACACACTGCACTTTTGAGGCCCTCCTTCTGCCAAAAACACACATCTCAGTTTCAATAAAGTTTTCTTGATAGAAGGGAAGGAACCCAGCAGGTCCCAAAAGCAAATCTTGGCTGATTTTCCCTCTGGGGTCATTTTGGGGTGAGTTAATTCCATCACCAAGTTAAGGGTGTTGTATAAACACAGCCTTAAAATAGCCTTTTCCTCCCTCCTCCCACACGGAGGCCGGTTTCTGCCCCAGCTGCTGATGGCATTTTTGGATGTTCTTCAAAGGGAGTCCGGGTGCCTTGTCTATTTACAGCTGCATCCCTTTCCAGGAAGGACACCTGCAAGCCAGGCTTCAGCACTGCCCACCACCAGCAGATGTGGATTTAGACAGAAGGGCAGCCCACCGGATCTTTTTTGGGAGGGGGCAACAGGACAGGAGGAGAAGGCAGCATTCATCTAAGCCGGAGTTTCTCAACCTTGGCAACTTTAAGACTTGTGGGCTTCAACTCCCAGAATCTCCCAGCCAGCCTGGCAACTTGTGGACTTCAACTCTAGAATTCCCTAAGGGATTAGGAATTTAATTTGTATTAGGGAATGATAAACTCAGACAACACGTTTGTTGAATAAGTACTTTTGAACTGTATCAAAAAAATCAATAAAAACTTAAAAAAAAAGACTTGTGGACTTCAACTCCCAGAACCCCCCAGCCAGCCTGGCAACTTTAAGACTTGTGGACTTCAACTCCCAGAATTCCCTAGCCAGGGCTGGGTTAGGGTTAGGGTTAGGCAGGCTGGCTGGCTGGGGAATTCTGGGAGTTGAAGTCCACAAGTCTTAAAGTTGCCAAGGTTGGAGACGCTTGCCCTAAAGGAGAGAAACCAGTTACCCAAGCTTCCCATCTGTAAATGCCCTTTCTCTTGCCCGTTTCCCAAATTGGCTGCCAGGTGATTGCGCTGTTGCCTGCCTCTTTTCTGCTTTCTAACCGGTCTTGCTTTGCAAATACCTGAGCACGGGGAACACTAAACCGCTGAGCTTTGCAGTTATTCCTCCCAGAAAAGGAGAATGAAAGAGCCCTCTGCTTTTGTTTGCTTTCCTTCCTTCCAGCTGGATTGATTTTTACCCTTGGACACCTCCATGCACACAAACCTTTTACCTGCTGAGCACTGCCAAAGTCTTCGCTGAGGTCTGCTTCCTTGGGCAGACAGCAAATCAGCAATTTGCAGCAGCTTCGCTTCACAAGATAAATTCTGCCAGGGACGATTCTTCTGCCGAAGAGATTTTTCAGGTTTTGGTGGTCATGACTGTCCACCAATTTAATGCCGAGATCAGGTTGTGGCTCTCCAATTGTTCCTGAATTACATACCGAGATCTTCAAGCCCAGTGCCACCCCTGTGCCTAAAGTAACATGACTCAGGAGCAATCCAATTGGAACATCATCAGAGTTGGAAGGGAACTTGGAGGTCTTCTAGTCCGACTTCCTGACTAGAAGACCTCCAAGGTCGCTTCCAATTCTGATGCTCCGGAGTGGTGGTTCATCAACATTTGGAGTTGTAGATCTTACCTATCTCTCTTCAATTCATCAAAGAATGATCAAAGAAAGCCATCTCTCTCATGAGTCTGATTCCTCATCCAGAGGCTTTCAAATTCCATCATCCTGGGTCATTGGCCATGGGGGTTGGGCCACATGGGAACTGCTCTAAAACCTCTTGATGGTTCTGCGTTCTCTGCAGGATCCTCCAGTTGAGATCAGCAAACTGAGTATCAGCATGGGGTACCAGCAGAATCCAGTGAAAAGACACCAGTTTTCATAACTTTGATAAGATCATCAGTACAGCCCTCAGTTTCCCCAGAACAGTCGGTCTTGATTCTCTCAAATTCACTGCAAGAAGTCTATGCAGAGAGCTATTGGGGCATATAAAAAACTTCAGAAAAACCTTACATTTTTTCTAACAAACTAAAATTTGTTGGCAGACTGGGACAGACACAGGCAGAAGGGAAAGTTTTGAGAAGATAACCACTTTAAACTGGTGGCTTCCCTCCGACTTTGCCCTCGGTTGTTTCCATGAGTCTAAATTGCCCACAAAGAGTATCTCCTGACTTGCTGAAATTCTGTTTGCCTTATAAACCAGACTATTTTTTTTAAAATAATATGTTTCTAAGATGTTTGAAGATAGAATCTCCCCAGGCACATAGAAACAACCCTTGGATTGTGTTGCTGAAAACCAAGCAGGCTGGGGGTTCTGCAACTCACAAGAAGAAACAGGCCCCATTTTCTCCAAGATGCCGGATTTAAGATGCGGTAAACCCACATCAGCAATCGGAATCTTCATTCTGCAGACATAAGCATTCCCCAGGACGTTCTGCCCAAGGATATCAGCAACGCTGAGCGATCCTTTTGTAGTTTGTAGTTTTAAAACATTTTCTTCTTTGACTGATTTTGGAGGCTGTGCACATACAGAATGGCTCAACGCTATGTGTGTGTGTGTGTGTGAATGTGTGCATGCACACCCGCAGCCTCTCAAGAAGTCCGGCCTGGCATACACAAAACAGGGGGGCAAGGGTTTCAGCCAGTAGTCAAGAACTAACTGGAACTTTGCCCTTTAAACAAAACTAGGCAAGCCTTTGGGAATCCAGAGTGGCGAGAGGAACCTTCTCCTCTCTTGCTCTCTTCCTCTCTTGCAATATGGAAGAAATGGAAACAGTTTTTCTTCAACTGACTTTTCAAACAGGCCAGTGACACCAATAAGGCATTTCCCGCATCGCAGAGCTCCAGTTTTGGGAAGTTTGTCAGAGTCTCAACCTCAGGGAACCTTGGATATTGGCTCACATAATTCAGCACTGAGCTGACTAGAAGCTCCAATAGAAGGGAATATGTGTAGCTCAGGGTTGAATTGTGTGGTCCTGGGCGTCCCCTGAGCTTGCTGGTTTTGTTGCAGACGTTTCATGATTAGGGAACATCATCAGTGCTAGAAGAGAACGGGGTTGGTGGAATGGAGGAAGAGGAGGAAGAGGAAGACTGTGGGGTCCTTGGTGCTCTCTGAGCTTGGTTGTTTTCTTGCAGACCCAACTAGGGGACCTCATCAGTGCTGGCGAGTGTGGGGTTTGTTCCCCGTTTATCTGCTCTGCCCACATCGGTGGGGTGGGGTTTTTCTCCTTGGCAGTTCCTTGATTAGGGTATTGTTTTCAGCTTGATTGTTTTTGTAAGGAGGAACTGTTTCTGTTCTCAGTGGACAAGAGTGAGATTAGCAGATAAACTGCAAGCATCCAGGACCTTTCTTCCAATCTAGACTCAGCTGCAACTTCCCTTTGAGTCTTGGGGTAAGACGAGGGGTTGGGAACAGAAGGTCCCAGCCAGGAGTTACAGTAGCATCTTCCCCAGGATTTGGGCATGGCTGGACCTCTGAGAACAGGGCACATTCCTTGTCCTAAAATGGCACCCAGGGAACTAAAAAGGGGCAGGCTCCTTCGAGTTGAGTTGGATTGCTGCTGACTATAAAGACGGAAGTCCTTGAATCAAATGTGTTTGAAAAAGATGCTAGTGACTACTCCAGATTTTCTGCAAGGCTCTCCTCCTACAAATCCTTTTAAATATCCGTGTTTGACACCTGGCCGACAGTCAGCCATGCATAGGCCAATTCTTGGAGGGGGGGAGGGGAGCGACCTTCCAGCCTTAGTTTTACCCACAATTTGTGCCATGAAAAAGTCATCATCACCACCACTGCACGGAAAGCTCTCCACCGCCCTCTTCTGGCCCCAGAGTGGTTGGAGTTGAGCTGACATGGCTGTGTGTGTGTGTGTGTGTGTGTGTGTGTGTGTGTGTGTGTGTGTGTGTGTGTGTGTGAGAGAGAGAGAGAGAGAGAGAGAGAGAGAGAGAGAGAGAGACGCCAACACGGAGAATCCTGAGCTGTGAAGACGGTGAAGACTTTTGCTGAGGATCTGGCCAAAGTGCAGGACTACAGACAAGCAGAGGTGAATTTGGTGATAGAAATCCCTTTTGTATGTCACACCCACGGACAACAGGTCTGAGCCACTAAGGCAGGAGTCTTCAAGCTTAACCCTTTTATGACTTGTGGACTTCAGCTCCCAGAATTCCTCCTATCTTGTGAACCCAATCTTTCCCCCAAATGGAGATTTTCCATTGCTACTTTTAACATTCCCTCTGCTCTATTTTGCTTCCTTGAGACCTTGTACCTTTTAAAACAACTCCGTAGCACTGATGATTTTCCCTAGTTGGGTCATGAAACATCCGCAAGAAAACCACCAAGCTCAGAGATCGTCAAGGACCCCTCGTTCCAACCCTGAGCTACAAATATTTATTGAAAACAACTCACTGCTCAACGCCGGAGGCCATCTAGAAGAAAACCCACAAAAGGGAACCAAGATGGAACTCCCCTACTGGTCAATAGCCGACAAAGTCAAGCAGAACTAAAAAAAACCCCAACCCCAGCAGGGTTAATCTCCAGGAGGTTGATCCACATGGTGCCAGACTGGCTTAAACAAACATTCAGTCCACCTCAGCTTCGTAAATTATCTGCTTTCAAGAATCTGTGATCCATGGAAACCAGGAAACCACTCCTTTTCCCTTGGGGAAATCTTTGTTGATGGGTTTCCATACCAACCAGGTCAGGAGCAGCACCTAAGGAGACAAGGGTGCAGCTCTCCGTTCACCGTGTTCACTGCTGGAAAGACTGCAGAGGCCGGCTAAGTTCCCGTGCAAACATGAATGTCATTCTTTTCAGGTATATGGGGGGGGGGGGTTACTCTAATTAGAAAGATTCCCTCTTGCAATCAGGGTTAAGCATTGCTTGTTGGAGAGATTCAGAATTTTCTGTGCAAGCAGGAAGATCTGAGGGTGGGAGGCTGAAGCTCTGGTGGAAGTCTCTGGGATGCCTTTATTACCGATGGGGACGATAGGTGATTGACATTGGCCCCACGGAGCTAAGAATGTAATTTCTAGAATTCGATTTTTTAATTTTTGAAAGAAATGGCTTCCTGTTTCAGAGGAACCCAAGTTAAAAAGGGAAATGACTTCTTGTTCCTCCGTTCCAGAGACACCCAAGTGCAGATCATGGAGAGCACAATTGCTAATGCCGAGAAATACTTCGGCAGCTTTTGCAGCCTGATGGCTGCTTATACCCGCAAGACTGCCAAACTTCGGGACAAGTCTGACGTTTTGGTGAAAAAGCTCATTGATTACGCCAACACGGAGAATCCTGAGCTGCGAACGACGGTGAAGACTTTTGCTGAGGATCTGGCCAAAGTGCAGGACTACAGACAAGCAGAGGTGAATTTGGTGATAGAAATCCCTTCTGTATGTCACACCCATGGACAACAGGTCTGAGCCCCTAAGGCAGGGGTCTTCAAGCTTGGCCCTTTTATGACTTGTGGACTTCAGCTCCCAGAATTCCTCAGCCAGGCACACGTGCCTGGCTGAGGAATTCTGGGAGTTGAAGTCCACAAGTCATAAAAGGGCCAAGTTTGAAGACCCCTGCCCTAAGGGAACATTCATCCTCTACAAAAATTGAAGGAAAGAATACGGACCAACATGGATATGACATGGGATGGAGGGATGTTGATTTATTTTAGGAGATGATGAAAGGGTTCCACTGATTTCTGCCTGTATGCTATTACTCCAAGTGTGCACCCTGTTTCCAAGAATGAGCAGACAGATATGGGGTGGATGATTACAAAGCCAACAACTGGGGTACAAAGGTTGTTATACCAGGAAGGTCAATGTAGATAAGAGAATTCTGCTAATCCCTGGTTTGTGATCTTCTCTTCCCTTCCTAGCCTTCTGGGAGTTGAAGTCCACCCATCTTAAAGTAGCCAAAGTTGAGCAATATGGCTCCAAACCTGGCAACTTTAAGACTTGTGGACTTCCAACTCCCAGAATTCCCCACCCAGCGTGGCTGGGGAATTCTGGGAGTCAAAGTCCACTTGTCTTAAAGTGGCCAGTGTTGAGCAATATGATTCTAGACAGTTCTGACCACGACTCCCAAAGTTCCCGCTAATTCTTGCCGTGACACATCTGGAGTGCAGCTGTTAAGTAGCAAGCTGCAGTGCAGAGAGGCTGTGAGCCAACTGCCGAGCCATTTCTTCAGCAGGACATCGCTCAGGAGTGTCCGCCGGTGGACAGCGACCTTTGAATAGTGGCCAAGGCAATTTCTCCTTTAGGTGGAGAGGCTGGAACAGAAGGTCGTGGAGCCCCTCAAGGTGTATGGCGTCCTCATCAAACAAGCCAAGGTAAGGAATTCACCTCTCTTTTTTTTAGCACCGAGCTGACAACAGCAGAACCACGGCCCAAATGGACAGCTGAGCTAGATGCATCGCTCAGGGCATTTCCCCTACCCTGCTTAATCAGAAGGTCTAGGGAGGGAGGGGTGATAGTGATGAAATGTCATCATTTCAATCTTCTGTCCATGAAGTCTTCACAGCTTTGGCCATCGATGCCAGATGGGAACTAAGCAGCTACACCTCTACTCTATGGGGGAAAGCTCCTGGTTTTCTCAATTGCCTACAAAGCAGATGGGCAACCTTTTGGGGTTGCCAAGCTGAAGGGCCACAACGGGTAGGACATAGCTGCAAAATGGGCACGACAACCTTATTTGCTGGTGTCACTTTAACTGGTGATAGCAGTTAGTTCAGTTTTCTGTCTAGGGAATATGTAAGTTCTTGATGCTCTCTGAGCTTGTTTTCTTGCAGATGTTTCATAACCCAACTAGGTAACATCATCAGTGATAGAAAGAGTGAGGTTTGTGGAGAGGAGGATGAGGAAGACTATGGGGTCCTTGGTGCTCTCTGAGTTTGGTTGTTTTGGGGCAGATGTTTCACTATCCAAACTAGGTAACATCATCAGGTCATGAAACATCTGCAAGAAAACAAGCAAGCTCAGAGAGCATAAAGGTCCCTGTGATCCTCCTGCTCCTCCTCCTCCTCCTCTCCACATACCCACTCCCTTCTGACACTGATGATGTCCCCTAGTTTGGGTAATGAAACATCTGCAAGAAAACAAGCGAGCTCAGAGAGCACCAAGGATGCCACAGTTCAATTCTGAGCCACAAATATTCTCGTCTCCCGGGTACTTTCCATTGACTTTGGCCCTACGCTCCAAACCACAGTTCCTTTCTTGCCATGGTTTTCTTCCCCACTTTTCTTGAATCAACTAGAGCTGCTTGAATTCACACAACTCAGCAAACTACAAAGCCTGGGCTTACAAACCAGGTTTGCCCAACATGTCAATCTGCAAAGACACTACTCAGGTATATAGAGCTGCATAAAATGTTTTCAGCTCTTTGGGGCCAAACAGATTTTTCTTCCTTGCCTTCGACAGGCCGAGATTAAAAAGTTCAGCAAAGCCCGGAAGAATGAAATAAAGCAGCTAGAGAAGCTGGAGAAAACCAGACAGAGGTCACCCTCCAATCAGCATATGATTGTATCCTTGGCTGAACATAACTGGGTCAATTTCTTCTTGGGCTTCTGCAAAACATGATGATGATGATGATGATGATGATGATGATGATGATGATGATGAACAATTTCAGTGTTTCTCAACCTTGACAGTTTGAAGATGTGTGGACTTCAGCTGGCTGGGGAATTCTGGGAGTTAAACTTGAGAAACACTGATTTATTTATTTATTTAAATTTATTTGCCACCTATCTCTCCATGGGGCTCTCTAGGCAGCTCCCAATAATGAAAAGGAAGAAAATGAAACAGAAACAGAAGTAAAATAATCAAACCCATAAAATAGGTAATAAAAAAGGAACATGCAAATAACACAGGTACTCCTTGACTTATTACAATTCCCTTAGTGACTGTTTTTCACACTTATGACTGATGCAGAATCGCAAAAGTCACGTGATCAAAATTCAGACACTTTGCAACTGGCTCATATTTATGACGGTTGAGTATCCTGGGTCACGTGATCCCCCTGACCTTCTGATAAGCAAAGTCAGTGGGGAAGCCGGATTCACTCAACAACCGTATTACTAACTTAACAAGTGCAGGGATTCACTGAACAACTGTGGCAAAGGAAGGTCGTAGAAGGGGGCAAAACTCACTTAACAAATGTCTCACTTAGCAACAGAAAATTCAGGCTCAATTATGGCCTGAAGGACTACCTGTACATCAAAAAGACGGAAGGATGGAGAACAGAGAGCGGGGAGGGGGGAGGTGGAGTTTGCCAATGATTCGGCAACCACCTCCAGTCCGGGAGTCTCCCATTAGGACCCCAGGCCAAAGGTAGCCCAGTCTCCCCAACACCCCACAATCAGTGGTGGGATTCAAACAGGTGAACAACCGGTTCTCTATGTGGATGCCGCTTCCAGAAATCCATTCTGGGCCTGGGCAACAAAAAATTAGCTACCGGTTCTGCTGAAGTGGTGCCAATTGGCTGAATCCCAACTACAATCCTACAGAAAAGCCCAATTTAATGGGTTTTGGGTTGTTGTTTTTTTGCCAAGGGAGGTTTGTGTTGCCAAAATGATTTCTTCCGAAAAACTATCCACAAAGCAACCGAAAGGATTGGAAACAGACGTGCTGGGGAAAAGGTCCCTCAACTGAGGAACACCAATAGACAATTAATTTCTCTCAATTGCTACCAGCAGCCCCGAGAGAAGCAAAGTGAGAAACCACAGGGACGTAGTTTAATACCCAGAGGTGCCAAACCTCCCTGCCCAGATGGACAAGCCATGGGTTGTAGTTTCTCATTTTTGCAAATGTTGTCAAGTGGGGACTTTTTCAATTCTGCTCCACGACTGAACTGGCCAAGTTAAGAATCTTTCCTAAGCTTCACACAACAGTGTCTTTTTCCAAACTGCTGGGGGTTTTTTTGTTTTTGTTTTTTTTGCTTGCAATGTTGCCTGGTGATTCAAATTTCATCCATCATTTCCTCTGCAGGAATATTTTGGTACCACATTTTCATAAATACATGCATTTTTTGCAACCTTTGAGATTACAATATATTATGTTGAACTGAGCAGCTATACTTTGAGGAAGTCTCAATCTGCACGTTCACTAAGTTTTGGATTTGCATTTTAATTTGAAATGCAAAATTAAATACATTTACATCCAGATGCAAATTAAATAATTCCCCCCCACTCCATGTTTATGTACATCACAGGGCTACAAAGCTAAAGCAAGAGATTAAAAATATGCTACAGGATCCTAGTTAAGTCAGATGCTTTTCCCTGTTCTAGATTTTAGCTGAGGAATAGGGTTATTAGGCTGAAATCAGGAAACCTTTGCATATATGCAGAAGGCACAGAAAGGTTTTTAAGCACACACACAAAAAAGAGAGAGAACTTCAACCCCTCCCAAATACTAGCTGTTTTCGTAACCTCTATCTCCAAGCGTGTTTTTTGCAAAGCCAGTCAAATGCTCCTTCTTCACCTTCAGAGAGATAAAAACCTTAAGATTTTCCTGCAAATTCCTTGGGGCCTGGGATTGTCATCAAAACAGCTTCTTAGCATGCACACCTTTAAAATGCCAGCGAGAATGGCAGTCACCTTCTTTTCATGAAATATTAAACCTACCGGGTGGGGGGGGGATAAGATCTTGCTGGGGAAAGACACCACAGGATAATCCTGAGAGATTAAAAACATTTTTTTTAATCACACTTCTTCCTGCAGATATTTTAAGCAGGAATTTGAAGAACCAAATGCCTGCACAGAGAGAGAGAGAGAGAGAGAGAGAGAGAGAGAGAGAGAGAGAGAGAGAGAGAGAGAGAGANGAGGGAGAGGGAGAGGGAGAGGGAGAGGGAGAGAGGGAGAGAGAGACCCTAAAACGAAAGGTAGCAGCTCTGAAGAGCAAATCCTTTGGGAAAACCTTTCAGAGGGGGGCAGAGCAGGCCGAGCAGCTGTAGGAGCTAATTTGGGGTTAGCTGTGAAGATACCAGATTAGAAACCAGGAGGTGGTGAATTCTGTTTCTCCTCTGGGCAGGGAAGGCAGGTGGTTAACTTTGGGGCCAGCCCCTCGCTCTCAACCCAACACACCTCAACAATTCAACACCTGCTTGTTGTGGGGAAAACAGGAGGAGAGAGTATTAGGCATGTCTTGAGTTGTACAAAATAAAGGTGGGACATGAATTAAGTAATAACACCAGGGAAAGGGAGAAAGACACCTGGAGACCGGTAGAACAGCGAGGTAGACCAATGGTGGCATGGATCATCCATCATTGTTGGATGGGAAAAGGAGCAAACACCTGATAAACCAACATGTTCTCTTTTGCTAGGGCCAGTCTAGCAGCTTGGTGAGACAGACCAGGAATGGATTCAACTGGAAGACATGAATTCTATTTGACTGAGATTTATTGACTGTTTTCCAGCCTTGTCAACTTTAAGAAGTGGGGACCACAACTCCCAGAATTCCCCAGCCAGCTTGGTCCTCACATTTTAAAGCTGATGAAGTTGGGAAGCACCAGGTTATAATAGGGGGATCTTGCAAGTCCTTCCTTCCTTCCTTCCTTCCTTCCTTCCTTCCTTCCCCCCCAGGGGCAGGGGGGAACCAACTCAGAATCTCTTCCTGTCTCCTTTCCTTGAGCTTGTTTCTTTTGCCTCATGGTTGTCTAGTATATTCTGGATGCCTTCTTGGTCATCTCTCTGGCATCTTCACCATCATATTCTCAGGAGCAGGGGAAACAACCTCCTTCCCTCCCATCCTCACAGATCCTGGAATGCAGATGCCAACTTGTTGGCCACGTCTCTTTTGGCCCCTTCCTCCCTCCACAGAGGAGCAGTTCAGTTTGGTCTTCAGGATCAAAATCTGGTGCCCATAATTCTAAAAGGCCAGGCAAGGAGCATCCAGCATTTCTAGGTTATCAGAGAAGGCTTGGAGCATGGGCTTTGAATCTGCTCGCTCTGGGATTCATTCCCATGTTTTGACACAGTCTGCAGACAGCCAGATGGAGACACACGCCCACACAATTACAGCTCCTCACTTCCTTTCTTCCAAATGTGGTTATGCGTTCCTTTCACCAAATGTTTTCTCTCTCCAAGCGATGCAAACAGTCAACCTGGGCATCTCCGAGACTATTCTTCAGGGTCTAAATGACCCAGCTGGGCTCCAACCTTCAGATTATCGTTGATCAGATGACCAAACTCCTTCTTTTGCCTCCCCCAGCCCAGAAATATCTCCTCCTGCTGTTTCTCCACCCAAGCTCAACAGGCAAATCTTCCTAAGGGCTCTGTGACTGATTCATGGACAGGGCTGCCCCCTCGTGTTGAAGCTACCGAATGCCCGAGCTCTCTGTAGCTTCTCTTTGCTTGATAAATGTAAGTTTTAGTTCAGAGAGACTAGACACGGGTCCAAAGGCAATGTTACCTAAAGAAGGAACTTGGAAGAGCACTACTAGACCTCTTTCTGATCTATTGTTCCTTCCTCTCCTCCCAGATCAGAGTGATGAGCTATCTGAAAGAACCAGCACATTGCAAAGTATGATGTATGATTTTGTTCTAAAGAAACCATTTATTTTAGCCATGGCTTAGCCCAGCCTTGTAAGACTGACTCCACCGCAGCCAGAACTGCTACTGTGAAAAAAGCTTCAATACTCAAATGTTCTGTTTCCTATCCAGTGTTTTGCCTTGACTATCATCTTCAGTCACAGGTAAGAGGTTTCTCTCCTTGTAGAAGACCACCAAAGACCCAACAGTATTGTTAAAAGAAAGACCCAGGTGAGAATCCCCCGATACAAGAGCCGTTCTCCAGAATAAATGTCTGCTACTGGATACAGTGTTCAAGAAGGCGACATCCACAAGAAAAGTTCAGAGATTTCTTTTTGAAAATACTTTTTTCCAATAAGAAGAAACATCCAAAGACCACCTAATAAGGCAGATTATTCTTCCCTAACTTTAAGCCCCTTTTAGATATGGGAATTTTCAATTACTATAATTTCCAGACAGAACTTCTAGAGGGCTACCAGGCTGGAGAAGGCTTGGCCAAAAGACACCTCAAGATACTAAGTCTCAGATTCAAATCAGTCCATGAAAAGCATTTGCCTTTCTTTCAGGAACTAAATCAAAGTAGTTGAGCTGTGCTCCCACACAGTATGTCTTCTGCACATTTTCCCCAGATGTTGTATGAGGGCCCAGGAGAATTGTCCCATCTGATACTTTCTATCATCCATGTAAGTTCATGAGCTCAGGAGGAGATACAGCTGAGTTGATCCACAACTGCTTCCCTATATGATGTGATGAAGTTCCTTATGAAGCCCTCACAAGGCCTGGCTGTTGGATGTCTTCAGAAAGAAGATCAAGCTTTTGCCCCATCGCAAAAAAGAGAGCTCTTGAGATGCTTCCTTGTACCAAATTAGCTACTTGTATCTAGATAGATACTAGGAAAAGATGCTCCTTTTCCCTCTTGCTCAGTACCATTGATAGGGAAGGTGGTGCTGATGTGATGCACCTTCCCTGGGTTCCGGGAAACCATCTCATCCATGTTCCATCCCTTTTTGGCTAGGTTGAGTCTCAAGCACACAAAGCTTCGGTGGACGCAAGCCGGACCACTCAGCAGCTTGAAGAGACCGTAGATGAGTTCCAGAAGCAGAAGTTAAAAGATATCCAGGTAATCTGTTTAGCAGCTGCTTCAAAAGCTTTTAAGACTCTTAATTATTTGTGCGGTTGCTGGAGACTAAGATCCCAAACTTTTCCAAATTAAAACATGCACGGGGCTGGGTACAACCTTGTGAGAATGCACAATATAAACACATAGAGCAACAAAGAGAGTATTTTTTTTTAAATAGACCCATTGTCAGCGCTGCTAATATTGAATATTCTTGCTTTGACAAAATATGCAGAACTGTCTGGTACTTTTAGAGTTAATTCAGATGAGAATGAGAGAGGAGAGAAAAGCCCACAGAAGGGAACAGAAGTGAATCTTTGCCCTCCAGGTTAATTGGAAGATGTGAATCATGACCCCAAAATAGGGGAGGGGAAATGCCTGGAATGTTATGTGCAAAGGAAGGGAAATTCAGATCTTGGCATTCTCCATGCCGTGCTGACACTCCTCTACACTAATAAAGGCTTTTTAGGTTAAACCATGCCTGAAAGTTCTTTGAAGTGTTTCATTAGTCAGACACATGACACCCATCATAGCTGTATCTCAGAATTGCAACCTACATCAAGCAAACAGCCCAAGAGGAATCTTATTTGCTGAAAATTATCACCATTTTTATTTTTTTTTAAATTTCTTGATTAAGAGTGCCCAACTCCAAAATTACTCTGGGCAGCTTATAAAACATCAAATATTGCATTTTATTGTCTTCTGCACAGGATTAGAATGGAACATCATATAACGCAACAAAAACAGCACAATAGACCACTGTGTGAGGTCTCACATAAAAACTGAGAAAAACCCATATTGCGATAAGTAACCCGAATGTATTGACCTAATCATATTGCAACACTTGATTATTACTGGATTTGATTATTGCTGGAAAAAATGAATAAAACATTCAATATTTGGTTTCAGTTCTTTTCACCAACAGGAAGTTAGTGCAGCTGCTAAAGGAAACGAGGTCTTGTCAATTTGCAACTTAGAAATTGAAAAGGAAAGATGAACATTTGAAAAGAAATATACCCGTGTTCTCTATCAGATTGTTGTATGAGAGAGAGAGAGAGAGAGAGGAAGAAAGAGAGAGAAAAGAGAGAAGAAAGACGAAGGAAGGAAGGAAGGAAAGAAGGAAGGAAGGAAGGAAGGAGAGGGAGGGAGGGAGGGAGGGAGGAGAAAGAGCAGGCGGAGGAAAGAAAAGGTGAGAGGGAGAAGGAGGAGGACTGTGGGGTCTTTGGTTCTCCCTGCGCTTGGTTGGTTTCTTGCAGACATTTCATGACCCAACTAGATAACATCATCAGTGCTAGTAAGGAGTGGGATTTGCAGAAAGGAGGAGGGAGGAAGGAAGGAAGGAAGGAGGGAGGGAGGGAGGGAGGGAGGGAAGGAAGGAAGGAAGGAAGCTTTATATTTTTCTGCAATTGGCTTCCTCTGTTTTCAGTCTGTTATTTTGACCTTGCGATTACAGGAGCATTAAGCTAGAACAGGTTATATTCCATTACAGAGCAGTCATGTGGAATTTTCAATTTCCTATCAAGCCCATCACACTCCGAACTTTAGGAGGAAAAATGCACTTCCAAAATGACTTATTCAGATCAGTTCTGGTGAAGATAAGAAAACGGATACTTCCAAATATGCCAGCCGTTTGTTTACGAAAGAAACTGTTAGGGGAATTAAAATCAGGACTCACCCTTTGCTGCACTGTTTCTTTACCTTACAGAAGATCTTCTTAGATTTCATCGGCATTGAGATGGTGTTCCATGCAAAAGCTCTGGAGGTTTATTCCCAAGCATTCCAAACTCTGGAAAACTACGATGCGGAGAAAGATTTGGAGGTACCAAGTGATGGGGAAAGACAGAGGCTCAGTTGTGCTGCTTTGTGGGCCTGGGTGTCAGTCCTGCAACAGCACAAAGGTGCCTGCTAAGCTTCCCTTGCCAATATTTGCACAAAAGGAAGCCAAACATTCTGGTTTACATTGATCCTGGTTGGGATTTAAAAACAAAAAACAGTACAGGTAAGTCCTCGACTTACAACAGTTCAAAGTGACCGTTCAAAGTTACAAAGGCACTGAAAAAGTGACTTATGACTGTTTTTCACACTTATGACTTCTTCAGCATCCCTGTGGTCAAGTAATCAAAATTCAGATGCCTGGCAACTGACTCATATTTATGACGGTCGCTGTGTCCCGGGGTCACGTGATCCCCTTTTATGACATTCTGACAAATCAGGACATTGGAGGAAGCCAGATTTACTTAACGATGTGTGACTAACTTAACAGCTGCAAGGCAAAAATCATTTAACAAATGTCCCACTTAACGACAGAAAATATGGACTCAATTGTGGTTGTAAGTCGAGGACTACTGTATGTGGCACCTCTCTAAGAAGATCAGGGGGGTGTATAAAGGCAGATCCCCCCTCATTTTATCTTCAGAAGAACCTAGGAGAGACCTTGAGTGCTTGATCCAAAGTCACCCAGTGGCTCCTTGAAATTAGACCATAGCATCATAGGACTGGAAGGGGTCTCGGTGGTCTTCTACTCCTACCCTCTGCTCAAGCAGGAGACTTTATAGTTATATAGGTTCAAGCGTGTAGTCAATACAGCCAAACTATTAACCTCTACTGGGTGTTTTTTTAACCTTTTATGAACTTCCCAACATATAGATCAGGGCTCTTCAAACTTGGCCCTTTTATGACTTGTGGACTTCAACTCCCAGAATTCCTCAGCCAGCATTCTGGGAGTTGAAGTCCACAAGTCATAAAAGGGCCAAGTTTGAAGAGCCCTGATATAGATCAATGTTTCCCAACCGTGGCCACTCTTAAGTTAGGTGGACTTCAACTCCCAGAATTCCCCAGCCAGTTGGAGGGAACAGTGGGACTGAGCCCTCCAACAGGTCAGCTGGTCTCCTCAAAATGCGATTCTTGCCTCCACAGGATTTCAGAGCAAAAATACAACTTGCTTCCGGAAGGTTCCCCGACTCAAAGCCAGCCACCGCCACCAACCCAGTCTCCAGCCTTCCATGGTCCACGGGAGCACAGGTGAGGAAAAACCTGGCTTAGATGAGGAAGGACTATGGGGAGAGAAAATCCCCAGGAAAGGGCAGACGGACGCATTTTGACATTCAAAGGACAATAAACCAAGAGAGGTTCAAGAAGACTAGTTATTGTGTAGGTAGAGCCTACACACGCTGCCCGGTTCTGTGGGTCACAGGGAAGAAACCCAGAGGGCCAAAATAAACCATGGAAGAAAAGGAGTCAACCATCACCCCAAAGGGCAAGGAACAAGAGCCAGAGCCAGGAAACAAACCATCATCAACAATCTTAGGTTCCACCAAGAAATGCAATCCAAAGAATGAAGAGAGCAGCTCCTATATATGTTTGCTTGGAGCTGGTTTTGGTCTCCGCCCAGCCCCAGCTGCTGCCCTTCAAAGGCCAACTGGCAGGAAGGCCTACTTGGGAGCCCATTGCCTGCTCTTGAGTAGACCCAGAAGAGCCTTTCCTTGCAGCCCAGGCCCCGGAAACTAGCAATTAAAGCTTTCAAGCCAGAACTGCCCCATCCAGATCAAGGGTGGGGTTGGGGTGAGGCTAGTGAAGAAAAATACTTTTGGATTTTTAATTCACTCCGATTCAATTTGGCGGAAGGAATCTTTAGTTTTTCTTTGAAACTCAGTGTGACTCCCCACTCCATGAGATCCCAAGAGAAGCCCTCCTGAGGGGGCTTTTCCTTGGGGGTCTTTTTCCACAGGTGGGGAGGGGGGGAAAGTGGGACTGTTTCACAGCAGTGGGAAGTGGTGCCCGTTGGAAAGCTTCTCCGATGACACCTGAACTCCGAACCTCCACCAAGACAAACCCCAAAGGGGTCCTCAGGGACCAAGAGTGAGGCAGAGCAACAGGCCCCTTTCCCACCGGAGAAGGAAACACCTGAAAAATGGCGGGATTTTAACTTCAGCAACAGCCCAGACTTTGATTTGTGGTTGAGCGAGTGGGCCTGGACCCAAGGTTACAAAAACCAGGTTGTGGGTGGAGGAAAAGAGGCCCCATTTGAGATCTAAGATGGTGGCTTCAAGTCAAGGAGGCAAGTACAGCCAGTCCTCGACTTACAACAGTTCATTTAGTGACCGTTCAAAGTTATGACAGCACTGAAAAAAGCGACTTATGACTGTTTTTTCACACTGACAACCGTTGCAGCATCCCCAGGGTTGCATGATCAAAATTCAGATGCTTGGCAGCTGACTCATATATATGACGGTTGCAGTGTCCCTGGGGGGGGGGTCACGTGATCTCCTTTTGTGACCTCTGACCAGCAAAGTCAATGGGGAAGACAGATTCACTTAATGACCTGGTTACTAACAACTGCAATGGTTTACTTAACAACTGTGGCCAGAAAGGTCGTAAAATGGGGCAAAACAAACGTGTCACTTAACGACATCAATTTTGGGCTCAATTGTGGCCATAGATCAAGGACTCCCTGTATTGCAGGTCAGGAAGCTGACCTCCTGGGGTGATGGAGATACCCAAAACAGCTGTTGACCAACACGGGGTGCCCATAAGATGATGTGTTTGGGGGGGCAGGAATGGCTCCCACGGCCTTGGTGCTGATCATTACAGCAATCGTGGCTTGTGGTCACATAATGCCACTATGGTTCTCTTTGTCCATCTCTAGAGTGTCCCCAGCACGCTCCAGAAACTGACATTTGTGGAGACTGAAGAAGGATCTGAAGAAGAGCAGGCCCAAGAGTTCAGCACCAGTCAGCACCCCCAGATCTGGCAGGTGGCCAGCAGGACCCCCTGATGAATTTCTCCATTCGTGAATTTAGACTTTTTTTTTTGTTCCTCAGCCAACTTTCTTTGCCCCTTTAGGTTTTCCTCCAACTCAATACCATCTCTGTGTTCTGCACCCCCAAACCTGCATCACAATAAAGCCTTTGTTTTCAAGTGCATCCTTTTATTTTCATTTGGGAAATGTACATGGAGGTCACACTTTCAAAAGCTGGTTTTCATACATGTAAGATAGGGGTTTGCAAGCATGCAGGTTTCTAGTCCACTATAGAGCAGGGGTCTCCAAACTGACTTGTGAACTTCAACTCCCAGAATTCCCCAGCCAGCATAACAGCAGTTCAGTCATAAATCATAAAAGTCATAAATCACATTTTTAGTGCCGTTGTAACTTGGAACAGTCACTAAACAGACAGTTGTAATTTGAGGATTCCCTATAATTCTACAGGGAACGTGCTGGGCCTACAATCGGAAGCACATGGCCATCCAAACTTGCAAGCAGAGGCATCAAGTCTTTGAGGGCCCGGGGGGGGGGGAATATACTCCCCCCCACACACATTCTTTCACATGCTTTGTTTGAATGAGAATCCCAGAAATAAGAACCATTCAGACATTTTTCTTCCCTAAAAGATGAAATTTCCCAGGCTGAGAAGTCTGGGATTCTTTCCAAGCACATCGGCAGCCTGGCCCAGCAGGGTCTTCTTCTCTTCCCACGTGGAAGGGCTTGGTGGTGGCTCTCAGATCAGGAACTGTTTTTCCACCAAGGTCTTCTCTGCTAGATTTCGCCTTCCGAGCGTGTCACGCGCCACTTGCACAAGCTGAAACACAGACGGGCCTCCGTTTGTCCTCAATGCAGCAGACCCTCGTCTTCCCTCTCTCCAAGATGGTCAGGAAAAAGCCGATTAAGTCTCGACGAGAACCACCTCGCTAGACTGCTGGCCCTGTTTACCGAGTGCCATGCTAAGCTGGGGTTGGCAGCTCTGTGTCAGTGGGCACGGCTGGCTGGGATGCGTGCCGACTGCACATAAAATCATCTCACAGCTTCCTCAATTCACACATGTCATTTCAGGCCAGATTGCCAGATTCAATCTCACATCTTATTGAAGCCCTTAACACTCCCGGGAGTTGCATTATCACTCACACACACATGGTATTGCAGCTGATCTTCCGATGAATTAAAAGCAAACTTTGGGGGGGCAAACCTTATCTTCCTCATGCTACATCATGTGTAATTTTAAGAAAACAAAGAGAAATGGAATTTTCCTACTATTTCCTCTCTATCTAGAAACTTTTACCTTCTGCACAGCAAAGGTAACAACCGCTGAGAGCACAAAATTCTGTGCCCCCAAATCCACAGCGCAGAACAGGAGGGTTTCAAAGAGAAGGAGCAATAATTCGTGGCCATAGAAGAGCGTCCGGCTGAACAATGCACCGTCATCTGAAGGAGAAAGTCACCAGAGCCAAGGTCAGACTGTCATGGAGGATAATTCTGAGGGTTCAACCTCACTTCCAGGTACAGCCTGAATCGTGGGAGCCAGCGCTTAAGAGCTAGATCCCCATAGGAAGACGCATGGTGGGTACCGTTATAGAGAATCGAGAGGTCTCCCGGCTCCTGAAATTCCAGGTCCATGACCCTCTCCGAGAAAAACTTGTCCTTCACTATGTAGTCCACATCTTTATATCTCTAAAAGGTGGGGACAGAATGAGAAGTGGTTAGAGAAAGGAGCGATTAAAAGGGAAACGGTCCTAGAGAGAGAACAGCTTATTCAGAGTAGACATAATAAGAGCTGTTATATTATGCTTCATTGCACATCAACCAGATGTTTAGATTGGATTTGGCATTTATCCACCCACTGAGTCCTTCCCAAGGATCTGGGATTGGGAGATGTGGTTGTTTGATGGGTTTAAAGGTCTCCCCAGGGGATGTAACATTCCACGTCAAGCTGCCTTTTGCAACTGACTGATGGTGATTTTGTCAATTATTTGGTCAATATGATTATTATTATTCCTTTCTTCTTCCTCAAGGATGTTTCAAAAAGAGTTTGATTCTTCTGGAGTGGGTGGCCGTGATAAATGGGACAAATTAAATTAATAAAATGAACTCTAATACATTTTTAAAAAAAGAATAGAGTTTTGGTGACAAAGAGAATGATAATAAAGTAAAATTCCAACTGGCTGTAACAGGGCAGTTTGCACAATGTCTTTGACACACCTAAGAATCCCGTTGACCATCTTTGGCATCTGTTGACCTGGACTTGACAATGTTCTCCTCAAACCATAGTTAGAGCTCTTTTCTGGCTGCTCAGCTCCAGAGAGCGACAGAGCGAGCAAAGTCCCTGGAAGGAGTTTAGCCAAATGTGGCTGAAGACTCACGTGTTCCAAGAAGGACACCAGGAACCAATTCAGCGCATGGTAGCCTTTCAGCCTCAGCTCGTGAAGATCAGGGCGACTTTGGAGTCCTCTCTGATGCTGCAAGGAGAACATTCATGGACTTTAAAAGTTCAAACCTGCCCCCTGGTAGGCACCGGTGAAAAGGAGGGGGGAAAATGGATTTATTTTACTTGGATCTTCCCTTCGGCAGGAGAAATGTCAGTTCAATTTTCACCTGCCTGTGCTCCAGCTGCAGAGGGAGTTTTCAATTAGAGTTTGAAGTAAAAAGTGAGAAAATAGGATGGCTACACTCAGCCACTGTTCCTTGAAGGAGCTAAACTCAGAAAGTTCAACCAGGGTTCACTTCTAAGAAATAAAAAAAATAACATGGTTTCGTGACACCCAATGAGCTAGATAGATTTATAGGAGCATTTGTTCCCCTGGTCAGCTACTCAAGCTTCAAGAGGTCCTCTTAGGCCACAAACTCTCTGCCACAATAAATCCAGTGTTAAATGCTTCTTTGTTCAGTTGGGAATTGCTATTTTTCTCTCTGATCACCCTTGACAAAAAACATGCCCAAGATTTTTGGCACTTTTTATCATTTTTCTCAGTGGTCTCAGGATCTTTTCATAGCTCTAACTTTCAGCAGTCCCCACCACTGAATGAGGGTGAATGGAGGCATTTCAGAGCTACTGTGCCTTTAGGTAGAAGCTTCCTACTTATTGTTTCAGGCTAGCTGCTCCCTCACCTAAACATGAATAAGTGATTGCTAATTAGCACTACTCTCCCCAGAAGTGCGTCAGAACTGCTTTTGCAACAATTTTGTTTAATATGAAGTATTACAAAGAAGCAGCTTCTAGTCCATATGGTATGGGGTTCGCTTCTAAGCTAAGTTTGAAAGACTCGCTGGCCCTCAGAGATAAAAGGATTATGAGTTCACCAGCACGAGAAAATGTGTGTCATTGCATCATAATGTTTGCGTCTTATGTCCAGGCATAAAACCATGGGCATAACAAAAGGCAGGTGATGTCACAATATTGCAATTCATGTTTCATTAGTGGCATCCACAGCTTCCCCTTGCAGATAGCCAAGGAGAAAAATGTTTTATGTTTCAAGACAGATTTTGTGCACTCAAACAATGTTCACTGGGAATTTCTCGGCCTTTTGGCTAAGATCAACTGTGTGGAATTCCTGCCCCCTCATCTCTGGAGGGTGGCATAGAAGGAAACGGGCCTTATGAGATGGATCACTGAGTCTCTCTGCTGTGAAGGATAGCTAAATCATTCTTAAGGATGCTTGTGCAGCGTTTCTGAAAAGCAATCAAGAAGAAAACATTGCAAGATCTGCTACCTCTGTTAATGAGAGGAGGATTCGGTCATAGAAGGTCCGAGTCCGGTCAGTGAGAAGCACCTCGAAGGTCTGCACCTCAGAGTTAGCCTCCAAACCCCTCAGGGGACAAAGATTGTCCTGGGAAGAAAACCAACAGGAAGGGAAAAGTTACAGTGGAAACACATGAATACAGTAAAGATTTCTATATTTACCATTTCTCTAGTCCTCGCTTCAATTTTGCAGATTTAAATTATGGGACTCTTAAGTTGGAAAATTTTGCTCAGTGAAAGAATCCAGATTAAAGTATCCATAAGAACTGGCTGTTTAGCCTTG
>NW_015387625.1:188008-220278 GCF_001527695.2 Protobothrops mucrosquamatus
AGGAGGAGGAGGAGGAGGAGGAGGAGGAGGAGGAGGAGGAGAATAAACCCAGATGTTTTCTGGAATCAACACTTTGGCTGAGAAGACAACCACACTGGAGCTGGTGTTTCAGAGAAGAGAACGGTTCCTCTTCCCAACTCCTTGCTACATCCTGATGGCTACCAAGAAGCCCCAATTCGGTCACTTTGGAAGAGCAAGATAAATTCACGGAGGTCAACCGTTGCTCGCTGTTATGATGGCTCTGATGGTGAGAAGAAGCATGAGGCAAGAATGCTAACAGGTTGGGTATTCTCTTTGAACACTTATATGGAGTGGGACCACAAATGAATCCTTCCCGTTGTTAGAAGGCGAAAAGCAAGGAGCAAGGAGAAGACCACCTGTCTTCAACTGAAGGACCAAGCTGCAGGTAACCTCCAGCCACATTCACCTTGAGAAGGGCCCAAGACAATGACACAGTCCCACAAGGGTCTGTTAGAAAGAGAAGCCTCCACGCCACATGGTGAAGGACCAAAGACCAGAAGCTAGGGTTACCTCCTCTTTCCTGAGATAAGAGAGCATTGTGTCCAAGCTCACATCAGCATGTCCGTGGACGCTTCTCCCATGGATGTAGAATCCGTAACACCTGTGTGTCAAGATGAACACAGATACCTGCAGGGATTACAAAGAAAGGTTCATATTACAGGGAAACAAGGACACTTTCAAATGCATCTGGCTTATTTTAAGAATTAACACATTTCCCCCCAGGTTGGCTTGGAACACCTTTTAAAAACCAGCCTATAAAGCAATGTAAATGTTTTTAAAAATGGCTCAGAGCAAAGCCTAAAACTTGCATCAGAATCCCTCAGGTAAGCAATTAAAAGCAGCCACAAATCAGCTGAAACTGGCTTAAAAAATGAAATAATTTCTTAATGAACGTTCGGCCATTTAAAAAGTGCAAATTAAGACATGCTGAAGGGCAAATTAGCCTCGCACTGCATACATGGGGGTGGGAGCCCCCAATTATGAAATGGCTTGTTCAGCTGGAACTCCCCATGCCCTCATTATTACCGCATTATTAATAGTTGCACTACATTATAACTGCCTGCTTTTTTTAGAAATGTAAAAATAGGTTGCAAATCTTTGTCTGAGCTGAGATCTGACCCTAAAAGGTGGAAAAGAAAGTAGCTCTAAGGAAGGAATGGGTAAGAGAAGCGCAGAAAAGAAGAATCCAGAATCTAGTTTCAGCTCAGATCTTCTCATCCAGATGTGTGTGCATTTTTGCTCTCAGGATTGTCAGCAATGGCCATGCTGACAGGGGAGCCCTGGGAATCTAAGTCTCCAAGTTGGAGAACAGACAATCTGGTGCATGAGTGTGACTCACATTGCTCAAGGAACAAAGATCAATGAACTGATGAATCTTGTCCTCCACAAAACGTTGATATAACCCAACGGACACCAACATCTGGAACAGAACCAAGCATCCCTGAGGAACTGCAAGGCAGGTCAACTTCCCACAAGAATCCAGAGATCCTTTTTGCAAACATCCTGGTGGCTTCTTCCAATCAATTGGAACAAGTCAATGCATGTTGAAATACCACCTAAGAATATCTTTTGCATCATGAAAATGCTGCATGAAAGGTGAACAAAGGAGCGAATAGACAGAATTTAGGAAAGTAGAGTGAGACCTATTTTTTTCCTCAACATTTCCAACTCTTGAACATGGTTAGGCCATCATCTATCATCCATTCTTCATGCTAGGTGCTATTTATTTTCTTGGTGGAGATAGAAAAGGCTTCTGAAGAGGGGAGACATTGTTTTACATGGAATGGAGCACTTTTTTCTGCAACAGCATGATTTGGAAATATTCTCTTTGTCTTTTTGGAGGGGAGGGGAGCAGAGGGGAGGGGAGGAGAGGAGAACCTGCACAATGGCCACCACCAGCCAAACAGAAGCGGCAATCCCAAAACGAAGAATTGGGCTCCAGGGAGCTTGGTAAGTATTTGGCTCAGGCTGCAGAGTGACATTCAGGTCTCTTGATGCGAGGTTTTTTAGCCCCACCACCTGTGGATGAAAAGAAGCCAACATCACTCCCACATGGAGACACCTTCTCTTCATCTGTGGCTCACTGGGTGGGTGAGTGTTCTCATTCTTAACTGTAACATGAGATTAATAGTCCACAACTATACAGTTTGTGCTGAAAATGTTGGGCTAGGAAAGGAAATCAAGTTAGGGTTTTATTTTAGGTGGCTTCCCAAGGGGATTGGACAAGGACCTGAAGGAGAAATGGGCTGTTGGCCCACCCAGGATTTTCCTAAGAGGATGGAGAAGAAAAGCCACCAGAACAGACCAGTGAGAACAGGAGCTTCTGCCGTCAAGATGAGATTCCAACTTTTTGTCCCTGTCTCTCGTCCAGCTCACTCTCCAGACCAGCAGATGTCTGCCTGCCTGCAGAATCTTTCTCAGGGCTGCTGACAGAAATCAGTGGGCCCTCCTGGGTCTTGCACTGACCTCCAAAACCAACAAAACCGCAAACAGCTGAAGCGAAGGATGCACCTTCCTGTGTGTCTGGATTTCATTCCACTCATTAGCGATCAGAAAAGTCCTCCAGGCACTCACTGACGAGGCTGGACCTCCTGGAACAGGGTGGGGTGGAGAGGGGGGGATGCACAAGCAAGCAAACAAACAATGAGCTTTATTGGTGGCCTCTGCACGCGCCTCTCCGATGTTTTTTGACCAATCGCAAAGCTTGGCACTCTGGAGACTCCTGGTGCTTTTGCTGTATGCTCGTCTGCCTCTCCAACAGCACGATGCAGCTTGGTTGGCTTCCCAAAAGGGTTGGAGAAATTCATGGCTCTTGCCTTCATGAGAGGAGGCCCCCTTGGTTGGCCCCTGGAAGAACAGCTGGCCAAGGATCCAATCCAGCAGGGCAGGGCTGGTGTTCTCAACCTGAAGCCCACTGCTTGCTCCTCTGCTGGTTTCCCAGCAGCCGTTGGGATGATCTAGTAGTGTGGCCAGTCGCACGAGTGATACCACCAAACAGTTGTGTGATGTAACACTGCCCTTGTTTGGAAGCAAGCCAAAGCTTTGGGTCTTTGGGGAAATCTTTTATTCAGGATAAGAGCAGGTGTCCTGGGTCAGACCTTCTCGCTCCATCAGCAGGAGAAACCCCAGGTGATACGAGCAGATCTTTCTGCTGGAGATTTGTTCACCAAAGGAGGAAGACGAGACTACGCTCTCTTTGGATCACCCATAAAATGAACAGGATACAACCAAAGCAATGATAAATGATAACCTTTCATTGTTGGTTTGTCCTTCGGCTTCTCCCAGTCGATCAGGAAAATGGAGACCGTTAGCTGGGTGATTAGCAGATGTAGGAGATCCAGGCTCTGGAACAAAAGCATCCACAGGGAATTTTGTCTCTGGGATATGGAGATACCCTCTGCAGAGCTTAAGAACGTGACCTCTCTTACAGTGATTTGCAAATCCTACACCCTGAGTATCTTCCAAAGAGGAGCAGAGCTCATGTTCAACTCAAATGCCTAACACTAAGCCAATGGAAATTTGCACAAGGGCCCGGGTCTCCCTGAGCACTAAACCCCTTCCCCTTGGGTCAGATTATGGGCATGGCAGCTGAGCAATCCTGGCAACAGGTAGTAGAGGGTTCTGTCCTTGAAGAGGACAAGGATCAGTTACTTTCAACTGTTGCCAAGAAAACAACATGACACAACTGCCACGCGGCCGTCGAGAATTAAGCTGGACTTGGCAGAAGTTAAGAAGGGCAAATAAAATCAACAGCGCCACAAAGAATTAAGCCGTGGTGGAGGGGGTTCTCTATTATGAGATGCTTTTTTTTCCACCTTGTAAAATCATTGGGATTTTTCATCTGTTAGTCAGTTCTCAGGCTACTGCAGTTCCAGACAACGCATCGTAAAATATGGCTTGATGGAAAAGGTAAAAAAAACAACTCAGTTTTGATCCGAATATGAAGGTTGCCTGCAGCCATCCTGAATTGTAGATTTGCATGACAAAAGTCACCATGTCATCCTCTCCAATTTTCTTGTGGGGAAGTCCCAGCCAGCCAGCTTTAAAAGCACTCCAGCAGCGTTTCTCAACCTTGGCAAGATTAAGACGTGTGGACTTCAACTCCCAGAATTCCCCAGCCAGCCATGGGAGTTGAATTCTGGGAGCTGAAGTCCACACGTCTTAAGCTTGCCAAGGTTGAGGAAGACTGCTCTAGAAAATGAAAGTTCTCCAAGACATAATGCCCCAAAGACACCGGGTCTTCCACGCAAGCTCTTTCCAACCTCTTACCTTCAAAATCAGAGCACACAACGCATAGATTATAAAGTTGGTTTCTGCTTGGCTACCAGCAGCTGGGAGTGTAATTTCCACAGTAGAAAACTGCTGACCCTATAGAAGAAAAGGCAAAACAGATGAGATCTTTCTGCTTGTGAGGCTCTATATCCCTCAGCACAAACATTATTATTATTCTTGTTGTTAGCAGAATTCCCTTCCTCTTAAAGAAGGAAGCCCCAATCTGTGTACCAAAGCCATAAATGCAAGATTCACTAAAAATAATTAAAAATAAACCAATGGAACACTGGGTGCATGAACACCTGCGCACACCTCCACGGATCCTTACTTTACCTTGAAAACGATCAGCCAGTAAATGCCAATTCCCAAGGTGACCATGAAAAAGACATTTGCCAGAGAGCCAACCAAGCAAGCAAAGAATTTCAATATGGTCTGAAAATAAAATAAAAAATTTAACGGGAATAAAAATCTGAATCAAGGGAGGCCGGTGTGAAGAAAAAGCAATTTTGTACCATCATGTTTCTTTGTTTTAAACATCTGGCAAAGTCTAAGCAAACACAGCTGGTGTCCCCAGTGAAGTCCCAAATTCTGAGAGGTGACCCATTTCCCAGAAGCTCAAGATCAAAAGGTGAATTTCGCCCTTACCGTGAAACCGATATTTTGCAGACGAGATCGCCGGGCCCAGCTGCTGGTTTCCAACAAAGCATAGAGGACAGCGAGGAACCCCAGGACCCCAAAGGCAATCTGTGCACAGACAATGTGTGTGTCATTCCCAGCAGAATGGGAAATATGCAGAATGTCTTGACATAAATTAAGCTATTTTGGATATGCAAGACCATCCCTAAAACCTCCAAAAGCATGTTTTGGGAACAAGCGGATTAAAAGAATAAATGGTTCAATCGCCTTTCTTCAAGCTAGAGGCCTTCCAGATGTGTGGACTTCAGCAACCAGCATTCCACAAACAACGCAGCCTCACTGACTATTCCAGAAGTTCCAGAATTCTAGAAGAATTCTAGAAGAAACCCAAGCTTTCTAGAAAGCCTACAGGGTGAGGAAACGTGATATGGGCAAAAGGGTTGAAAGCATCTTCCTGGTGGGGCTGTTTTGCCAAAGAGATGGGGCCATTCTCTTAGTGAGGAGAATACATGCTCTTCACAGAACATGACCTATTGCAATGAAGACCTTTGCAGAACCTTAAGGACCAGCAGTTTTATTGTAGGATGATGTCCACTCTCTACAGCTCAAATGGCTTTTATCTTCTTTCCACCATTTGTCTATGCAGCAAAATCAACCAAAAAAACCCCTTAAATGTTCAACAGACAGTCCAAAAAATCTCACACTGGGCTTACTCACATCCGTTGCTAGCTGAGCTGATCCAGGTCTCTGAATGTAGGAGACTGAAAATGACACCTGTAAAATCAAGCGACAAAATAACATTGTCCACAAAGCTGAAGAGCTGGGAAAGGTGGAAGCCAGGGGTGAAGGGAAGGAAGAAATCCACGCACATCCCAACCTGCAATGGGAGCAGATCCACCTCTGCTTCTGGACCTGCAGATTATAAAGTCGGGGGCCATTCCCACCACATGGACTCACCCGGGCAGCTCCCGCGAGGGGGTATGTGGCATATCTGACTGTCAAGAAGAAAGGTGGGTCTTCCCCAGGAACAGTGGTTGGAAGGTGGACACTGCAAAAGCCAGGAAGAAGAATGGCGGTTGGTTCTGAGGGAAGGAGGGCTGGAGAAGAACTGGAGGAGAAAGCCATTAAGATGAACGCTGCCTCTTGAGCTTCTGGGCAGCTCCTGACACAGGGGTATTTGGGGTGCCAGCAAGGTGACATGTCTGCTAGGTCGATGCAGTGGACGTTTGTATTCACTGCTATGCAAAAGAATATCTGAGAGAAAATAAGGACAGGCTCACTTTACAAACTAGGCAGGTATTCTCCCCCCCCCTTTTCCTTCATTTCTCCATTCTCTCCCACATTTCTAGTGAAGGAGAGTCCACCAGCAGCTATTATTTCCCAACGACTTCCCAAATTCTTCCCAATTTCCAACCAAAATCTGCTTCCCTGTGATTTGGGTCATTGCTTTCTGTTCCGTCTTCTGGAACAATTTGACCTTGTCTGCTCCACCAAAGTCCTTCAGATGCTTGAAGATGGCCATCAGTCTCCCCACCATCTTCTCTTCTCCAGGTTAAACTTACCCAACACCTTCAACTGTTCCTCCTCAGATTTTCCTGCCATCTTGCTGATTCTTCTCTAGACATTAATGTCCTTTTTAAAGTGTGGTTAGCCCTCGGCAACCTCTGCCCTTAATCAGGCCTCGGAAGATGGTGGTTTTTTTTACCTGAGAATCAAATCCTTTGCCAGGGTAACAGACTCTGGCGCATTTGACAAATTCCCTTTTCTGCTTGATAGCCCATCGATCAGAAAGAATCTCCGGAGTGCTTGAGTCAGTGGGGGTGCTAAACATCAAATCAAGATGCAGGGAGAAAAATTTTAGCAAAGATTCTGGAGTTGTACTTTCAACACAGTGTACAAAACTGAGCAGAACAGCTTTGGAGAAGTTGTTTAATATCGGTAAGGTCAGAAGGGGTCAAGATATTTGCAGGGGCTGAAATGAAACTGCAAAACTGAACCTCCAAAGGTACGTCCAGACATGGCATTGACGGACAAAGCTTGTTGCAAGCACATTGGTGTCTGCATTTCTACGGATTGTTGGAAAAGGCTGGGCTTGAGAAGGGAAACTTTGCAGCCTTCAGAGAAGAGGAAAAGGGAAAGACGAGATTAATGAATGAAGCCAAGTTCCCAGAAATAAGGAAACAAAAAAGGGCTCCAGCAAATGCCTTAAGGGATCATGTAGATTTTAATGACAATTTGAGGACCATGATGCCTTTGATCTAGCCCAGAAAACCCCGAAGGATTGCTTTACCTTGATTGTTTGTTACCATTGTGGGACTGCTTATAGGAATGGGCCATAGCTGGGCGTTCCCCTTCTCATCTTCAAACTGCAAAAACATCTCATAGAAGATGGGTTCTGGAGTCCTTTGCAGCAGGGCAGAGACTTCAAGGGTGCACTACAAAAAGTAAAGACCAGGTGGAAACCGTGCAGCTGCCTTTCCTGGCCACACGTCTGGAGCTGCTCTATTCAGTTAATCATTTGAAAAGAAGCCCCCAAATACAGGGTTGACCAGTGGTGGCGAACCTATGGCACACGTGCCAGAGGCGGCACTCAGAGCCCTCTCTGTGGGCACGTGCGCCATCGCCTCAGCCCCACTTCCCCCTGCGGCCCCCTCCTCATCAGCAGCTCCCCCGGAGGAGAGTCGCCCCCGAGCATGGCGTGCACAGAGCAGCGCAGCCAAGGACATGGCAGCCGGGCAGCAGGGACAAGACTACGCCCTCGCACCCCGTTGTGCGTAGTTGATGCTGCGGGGCATGTGTGTAGCTGCCATGGCGCTGCTGGGCCACCTGTTGCTCCTTTTACATGCCATGGCGCTGCTGGGCCACCTGCTGGGCCACCTGCTGGGCCACCTGCTGGGCCACCTGCTGGGCCACGCTGCTGGGTGGCCCTGCGGGTGGGCAGAACAGGGGGGGGAGCAAGGCAGGGGGCAGCATGGGGACGTAAGGTGGGGGCGGGGCGGTTTTGGGGCACTCGGTCTCTAAAAGGTTCGCCATCACTGGGATAGAGTGCAATCTGTTATTCAGAACTGGTTTCCACTAAAAACCTAGGATTTGGCAGATGACCTATGGAAACAGCTGATGACCTTCAAGATCTGCTGGGGTAACCAGTTGGACCCATATCTCTGAAAGCCACCAAGATTAAATCAAGAGAATCTCACTCCTATTGGTGACGTGTCTGGTTAGATCCCAATACTGCCTTCTCTCCAAACTCCAAAATGGGATCCTATCCACCAAGAACCAATTCCACAGGTTAAACTGAAGCAGAGGCATTGCTTACAGACTGACTGTATGTGGTTCCCAAGAGGAAAGCTGCATCCAGGACCTTCTGGCTGTTCGGACAGAGCTAAATGGAGCAAAGAGAAAAGATGATACAGCCATTTTTAAGTATTTTAAATGGTTTTGTGGAAGGAAGGAAGGAAGGAAGGAAGGAAGGAAGGAAGGAAGGAAGGAAGGAAGGAAGGAAGGGAAAAGAGAAAGCAGAAGAAGGGATAATCTTAGTCTATGTTTTCATCTGGCATTGTGAGAAGTGACGCTTGCAGGGACCACATTTAAAGATGAAAGTAATTTGTTTACCTGCAATGTTGCTCCCTTTACGTCCTGCCAACCCAGGAACTTTCCCCAGACATCGTACTGAATGAGCTTGAAGTCAATCTGTAGAAAAGAATAGCAATCCCATGGGACTAGGTCATGCATTTTAAGAAGTTCTTCCTGGCTCACCAAGTTAGTCCAAAGGTCTACTGAGCTGAGCCTACATGTCTGTTTGGTTGAAACAGCCACAGCTATTCAGGCTGGCTGGGGAATTCTGGGAGTTGAAGTCCACCCATCTGAAAGTGGTCAGTGTTGGGAAACATTTGGGGGAGGAACAGGACACGTGCACAGCTTTTCTGGATCTGCTTCAACTTGCCTTCAAGTGCTTCCCAAACGCCACAGAAGGAAAAGGTCTGGTGTTGCTCCCATACCAAACCTTTGGGAGGTCTTGGCTCCTGAAAAGAAAATCCATTCATGCTTTGCAGAAGATGGCAGGTGTTCCTGCAGGAAACAAAGGCTCCACAAAGCCCAGTTGGATCCTCTGAAGAGACAAGGGGATCACAGGGGTCAGATACAAGCCAGAGAGACGTCACAAAGTCACTGTACCAGAGATGCACCATGGGTGTCATTCGCAGGATGTGTAGGACACCCACTGCTTTCTGAGATGTCACTTGTCAACCGTCCCATTTTGCACATTCGACAAAAGAAACTCCTGGCTCTTTAGAATGACCAAGAGTGTAGCTTTATTGAAAGATCCATCTAGGCCCAGCACAAGCAAAGTCTGGGATTTTCCCACAAAAACTCCCATAGGTAAAACCCCTTTTTCCCCTCTGGGCCACCCAGAGTTCATCCATCGCCAATTAAGTTCAGTTCTCTTGTTATGGGAAAGCAGCTCTGCACCGCTCAACGTATCTCATAACGTGACCTTGGTGGATAATGTCTCACCGGCAACAGAAGGCTCTCGTGCATTCCGTGGCCTCCCCCCTCCCTAGGAATTCACACATCCCCCTCCTGTTTCTGTTTGGCAAAACCTGAGTCGGAATCAGATGGAGCGGAGTTACTTTTGACACCACCCCTTGGAGCTGGAAAACCAGAGCTGGCGTTACTTACTTGACCTTGGTGTAAAGATCGTAAGGCCTGGTTTGCAAAGAGAAAGCTTTGAGGATGACCATGTTGGTGAGCATTTGACAAGCTGTTGCATTGCAGGTGTTCTAAGGCGAGTAAAAGAAAGCATTGGATGCAGGTAACTGAGGCCTGGACAGCAGGTACAATGGTGGACTTCAGACCATTTTGGTGCAACTCTTTGTAAAATTAAACCCTTTCACAAGTTACTAGTTTCCCTCTGCTGGATCCTGGACCCCACATCAAGGTTGCAACCATTAAAAAGAAAAAACAAACCAGTTGGCAAGGGGGTTAAATATGGTCACACAGAGCTACCTACCAGGGTTTGCATACCACAACTGCATGCTGACATGTAAAAAGAAGGTTAGAAGTCATTCGTATATATTATTATAGATTTTTTGTCCTTTTTTTTCTTGCACTATTTCCCCCCTTTTTTCTCTTCTGGGAAATTTTTCAATAAATAAAAAAATTAAATCAAAGCCATCAACTCCCTACTTGGTACAGCAAGGAGATGCAGCATAAATCTACCCACCTCACATGCTAGGAAGCTCCCATCAAGAAACTCAGATTCCCAGAGGGTGCCAGGGGGGACATTGCTCTGTAGAGAAGGGGAGAGAAAGACCATGTTTGATAGCAGTCTTCCAGTATTTGAGGGGCTGCCACAAAGAAGTGGGGGTCAACTTATTCTCCAGAACACCTGAACGCAGGACAAGAAACAATGGATGGAAACTAAGCAAAGAGAGAAGCAACCTAGAACTAAGGAGAAATTTACTGACAGTGAGAACAATTAAACAGTGGAACAACTTGCTTCCAGAAGTTGTGGGTGCTCCATCACTGGAGGCTTTTAAGAAGAGATTGGACAACCATTTGTCTGAAATGGTCTAAGGTTTCCTGTTTGAACAGGGGGCTGGACTAGAAGACCTTCAAGCTCCCTTCCAACTCTGTTATTTTGTTAATGCTTCTGCCTGCATCCCCGAGAAAGAACCAAAAAGATATGCTCTTACGCAATCAGGGCATGGAAGACGATGGGGTTCTCCACTTGACTCTTTTAATCCAGGCTTGCAAACACAACTCAAACCTAGAAGGGGGAAAACTGAATCAAGACTGTGCTTCTAGAAGCTACCTGCTCGCTGTACAAATCTCAGGAGTTCACTCAAAACATCGATGGCAGCCAATTCTGAGTAGGTGAACTTTAGCATTTCAAAGGAATCAGGAATTCTGGGAGCTGAAGTCCTCACATCTTCAAGTTGGTTGAAAAACACCATTGTATGGCACATCTGTAATACACCAGCTGCTGGCACCAGTGCATTCTTTCAATGGGTATCCCCCACTGTGTGCCTGCTTACTCTCTTGTAATCCCTTTCTCTCCATGAATGTAAATACAAACATGAATTCTCTTCACGTGAATTATCCCAGCAGTGGGGTTAGCATTCCAAGTGGAGGAAAGGAAAGCAGAGTCAGGATCATGGGATTATGACCATTTTGCTTAGCGATGGAAATGACAGTCCCAATTTTTGCTGCTAAAGGACTACTTGTACACTTGCAGAATATACAGAAAACCCTTTGGGGCTCAAGCTACAGGAACAGCTAAACGTGTCTCTTATTACTGAGTGAATGTTTTTACATAAGAAAAAGTAGCAGGAAAGGGGAGGCAAGAAAGAATGAGATTGCAGCAGGATCCTGACACAAATCAAAAGCGTTCCCCTGCAAGTCTGCAATTAGCCGTGGCACATAATTTCATGCTCACTGCACAGCCCCAAGGGCACCCTCGGGATGCACCAATGCGCTCCTTTCTGCAGATCTGGCATTTTGCTGGCTGTAAACACGACGGCTAATAACTCATTAAAGCTTCTTTTTCTGCAGCTTCTTCACAAAAGGGAAAGTCGGTGGAATTTTTCCAAGGGCCAGTGCTTTCCCCCACATGGCTCCTAAATTGCCATTTTCCCCATTGGACATATCCTCCCCTTTCCCTGTCCCAGCCCTCCGTCCAGCCGTTCACACTCACCCTCAGGACTCGGGATCAGCTCTGGGGTGCAGGAGCTGCACTGGCCGGTCTCAAGGTTGAAGAATTGGTGAGCCCCACATTTTTCAGGAAGGCTGGAGGCGGCAGGCCCGTTCCTTAGACCCAGCGTGGGGCACTGCAGGGGATTGAGAAACAGCAGAAAAAGGGACACAGAGCTTTTCAGAATTGGCATTTTGGAGGGCGCCTGCAATGGGGGTTAGTCACTCCCCACAGATTGATCCTCTGTGGGTGGAAGAAGATCAGGAGAGCCTACACCAAGGTAGAGAATCTGCTTTTGTGTCAACCCAGGTGTATCCGTAGTAACCAAACACAGGTGTGGCTTCTTAGGAGCTGAAGCGAGGTTTCCAGCTTTGACTCACCTGCCGTTTTAACTTCTGGGCACCGTCTGTGGTCAGACTCGGTCACGGAGACAAGGCACAAAGTGATCTTGGCTCAAGACTAAGGAATCACGGTAGACAAGCACTATCTATGATTCCACACCAGTGTCAAGACCGCAGGGGAAATGCAAAGGAAGGCTGGACGTGATTTGTGAGGTTGACAATGATTACGGAAAGAAAGCAGTGATGGTTTAACCTCAGAGAAAGTGGATAAAATTCAAAGGCATTTATAGCTACTGTAAAGATCTGTTTCTATTTCTTTTCCTATGGCTCTCCTTTCTCATAAGTGCGAGGACCCTTCGTAAGTCACTTTTTTTCAGTGCCATTGTAACTGTGAATGATGGCTAAATGAATGGTTATAAGTTAAGGATTACTTGTATTTCATTTATTTTTTTAAAAAAGAGGAGAGCATAGCACAGAAGACGGGATCTGGAATAAACATATCCTGGGCGGGAGAAAGAGTGAAGATGTAGTTTCATTTACTTATTTAAGCTTTATTTTATTTTCCCTGATCCTGTCGTAAGCAGAACTTGAAATGTTTTCAGTACATAAGTTAAAAACAGTAATATTTCACATAGGACATGACGTCGCACTCTTATATGGGGCACACACAACTGCACCCAATACATCAGAACACTTTATATACATATATATGTATATTACACAACCAAATACAGCAGTTTTAAAACTTCAATGAAACTCACAAGATGGAAATGCCGCTCTGGGACACTCAGGTTTACACACATACAATATGCAATTCTGGGTTTTTGCTTTTTAAAAGGGTAAACAAGAGAAGGGAGGTCCTGAAATTACATATTTAGCAACAACCATCCCCCCACACACAAACACACACACAAAAAAACCCCAGGATCTGTTGCAGATCCATCTTCCTTTTCATTCCAAGAAGTCCCTTAAACTTTTCACTGCAATTACCTCCCCGTGCCTTTAAAGCAAACCTCAGAAAAGCAAGCAAACATCTGGACTTAAGTCTTTGCATTCCGCGAAACACAGACTCCTCGCTCACGTTTAATTCAGTGCCGCTCTCCAGCCATCCCCCACCTTAAAGAGAAAAATCTTCAAGATTTAACAATGGAATGGAGAAGAAAAAACAAATTCACATGAGCACAATTTACGAGAGACCTGGAAGGATTAAGGTATAAAAGGAGATGGGTCCATATACATCAGAGGAACGGGACTCCTGCAGCCTTCATGGAATAGGGGCCATGTCCTGGATTGCTGTGGCTTGCAGGAACCGGGGAGAAATCCATGCAAAGCCATCTTCAAATCCTACTCCATATTTTCAATTGTCTACAAGTGGGAGTTGAGTTTTGATGCCATTTTGCCCAGTGTGAAACACCTTTGCAATCGTCAGTTGTTGATGCATCCCTCGATGTGTTGTTTCCGCTGTGTGTTAAGTTGATGCTAGCCTGCTGGGAGAATTGGACATCTTCCCCAAAGTGGAAGAAAAGCTGAGCTAGAAGAATTAGCAGAGGCCTCTCTCCAGATGTGGCGGTTTGGGCTTTTTCTGCAGGATTAGGAAAAGCCAAAGCCAGCCTTGTGGAATGCTGATGTGCTGAGCCTCCTGCAGATGCCTCTCCTAGCTCCAAACCCTTTGATTTCCAGCCGGGATTGGAGCAAAACTATAAACAGAAGCTACTACTGGCAAAGAACGGGCTGCCAAATGCAGCAAGCTGCTTGTTTTGGAAACCACCAGAAAAGGATCTGGTTAACAAGTGGAGGGTTGCATAAGGGGAGCATTCAAAAATTCTATCAGTAGAAGTCACAACCACTCCCAACTTAGGCTCTAGGGCAGATTCGACATAAGCAACCAACATCTAGCAAGGATTCGTTCCTGAACACAGGAGGAAGCATGTCAAAACCTATTCTCTTGGCGCCCTCTCCTGGTGACTAAGGGAACTGCAGGGGCTCAACATTTGCAGGTCATTGCAAGATTTAAGATAAAGGCTCACTCTCATTCCTGAATAACACACACACACACAGAGGGAGAGGGAGAAAGAAGGAGAGAGAAGGAGAGGGAGAGATGGATTTTCTTGTGGATTCTGTAAATCAACCAACAGCTCGCTAGCAGCTATGTCTTTTCCCAAAGAATGAGAAACCAGCATCCATCCAGCCACACAAAGTGAATGGAGAAAAGTCTCCGCTGTCTGTGTTGGAGTATCCTGCCGAAAGACACTCCCCTACACACCCAACATCAACCTGTCCTTAGAAACATACACACACACACCAGACACAAACCAGAGGTGGGCCATCAAAGGTGTGAGAAGCAGCACAGAGGAAACGTCTCCAAATGGGAAGTTGAAGAACATTCTGTTGCCCCCAAGATGGCTTGTTGCTGCCATGTAAGCCTTCAAGTTCATGAATGGTGGAAATAGGACAGTAGCTCACAGACAACCCTCCACCTACTTCATGTGGACCAATCAGACAAAAGCTCCATGAAGTTGACAAACCAGAGAGATGGGATCAATCACTCTTGGTCAACCAGTTGACCAACCACATCAGCCACACTGTTGGATTTGTTCTCATTTACTCATTTACTCCTCCTGATCCTCTAGATCAGGTTCATCAGAACATATTGCACTGAAACCACACAGGAGGTCCCAGAACTGCTCCAGGGAACCAGGAATCTGGGCCTGGTTGGCTTGCACAGCTTCCTAGGGTCCAAAACTACACAGCTCAGTTCCTGCCTACCTTTAAATATCTTTCTCTCCCCATCAGGATGATTTGTACCAGGCCTTCTGGGTCTACAAATACCTTTCTTCAGGATTACCAGCTCTGCAGAAAAATTAAAAGATCTTATCTGCCTCTCCGTTCCATCACAACTTGTGCAGACATCCTATTTTAAATTTCACAGCTGTTGAAAAAAATATTCTAGCTGCTTAAAATATTCTGCAATAAAGCGTGGAGGGCTTTTCCAGTCCTCCTCAAAAGGCCCTGTTGTCCTGGTCCCCAATGACTCTCCCTGCCTTGTACGGAGGAATCTCCTCAGCCTGGCCCAAAGCTCTCACGCCCAGAGGCTCGGAACAGGAGTCTGTGGAAGCAGTTGGGTGTCCTTCAGGCTGCAGAAGAGGACGGTGTCTTTGGATGGACAAGCTCTACGTCTACGGGCTGCTGAGCACAGCACGGCACGGTTTAATAGCCATCATGCAGGAGTATTGCAGAGTCTGGGGGAGGGGGGTTTAAAAGCCCATCTGAAGTCTCAAGACGGTCCCAGAGATGGGTTTCACAGCCTTTTGCCTCCACCGGCCTCTCCTCTCCATCCTGGTCCTAGCAAAGCAGGTGGTGGAGCTATTCAGCAGCCATTTGGTCAATGTGGTCACTCAGCAGCTTGTACTGCTCTGAAAGGAGAATCAAAGGAGAAGCAGCTCAGAGATCTTCAGGAAAAGGCCGGGTCAGGTCAAGTCAGCAGTGGGGAGAAAGGCTTGCAGCTCCAGATCAGCAGGAATGGTTCCACCCTAGAGAATGGAAACCCCTAGACATTCCTCTCCCTCCACCTCTCCCCTCTAATGTACTAGACCAAGCGTGTCCAACCTTGCCAACTTTCAAGATTTATGGACTAATTGCTATGCTGGCTGGGGAATTCTGGCAGTTGAAGTCCACAAGCCTTAAAGTTGACCAGGTTGGACACCCTTGCACTAGACCAAAACGGTTCCACAACATCTGTCACCAGCGTTGCGAGAACCACAAATTGTCCGTTATTTGACCGACAGGGAGCATCTTTTCCAAAACAGTTTGGGCTACTTTTGCACACTCCTGATGTTGAAACCATTCTTCTTGGACTGATGCCCTCCAGATGTCTGGGGCTGCAACTGTGATCAGCTTCAGTTACGTGAAGGACGGGAGGTAGACATCTGGGGGGCAGCAGACAGTCTAAGGCAAGCAAAAAGCTAAAATGGGAGCATCTAAATCCCCAAAGCAGCTTTTTTTGTGGCAACCTGAAGATGTGTGGACTTCAAATCCTATTCTGGGAACTGAAGTCCGCTTGAAGTTGACATTTAAGTGTCACAGAAGCAACCTATGGAGCAGTGATTCTCCACCTTGTGTGCACTTCAACTCCTTGCAAGGATGGCTGCGAATTCTGGGATGTGAAGTCCACACAAGGTGCCCAGATTGAGAAACACTGCTTACCCACTTTCTCCTTCCCCAAGATGTCCATGGCTTTAGCAAAGACCCCTGGACCCTCTCAGACCCACTTACCTTCATCCAGGTTGCCAATCACTGCCTGCTTCTTCAAGAAATCGTTGCAAAGTTTCTTGTTCAGCCCAAAAGCCAGCATGTTATGAGTGAAAGTTCTGGTCGAGAGAAGTAAAAGAGAAGTCAGAGCAAGTCACTTGAGCCATCTGCTGCTCGTTCTGGTGATCCAGATCAAACTTTTCCAGGCACGTCCAATTCCCATTATTGGGATTCTCAGAAGACAAGTCTAGGCCTCCAGAAGTCCAAAAAAGTGGGAGGCCACCTTGGAGCACCCAAGAATGAGCAGCGCAAATGATACATTGCATTTGGAAGACTGGAGATGAGAAGGTTTCCAGTATGATTTATGGCAGGCCTTTAAAGAATAATTACTGTCTTAAGAGAGAAGAGAGAGAGAGAAGAGACTAATCTTTGAAGGCTGAGAAAGCTCATCTTTTTTTCAGTTATTTGAAAACATGGCTGGTTTTGCTACCTACCCCAACTGTCCAAAGGTGATATTCTCGTTAAAGCGGAGGCTGTCGTTCCGTTCTTCTTGAGTCATGTGGCACCACTTCTCCCTGCAAACACAAGTGGGGATCATGTAACGGGGAACTTTGGGCAATCAATTGGCACATCATTCGTCAAAATTGGCAGGAATTGACGGGAGCAAGGTTGAAGGGCATAGCCTGCTTTCTTGTATTAGCTATCAATTGTGATAACCGCCTGGCCGATGTTTCTAAGACCATCTTTCAAGATATGGGTTGCCTGTAGCCAATTTCAGATTCTGTTTTTGAGCTTGTGTCACTGTGGGAAGTCCAAAGATGAATTTTAAGTAAGCCTCCCTTCCATTTGTGGGTTGCATCTGTGGCTAGTTAGCTTGTTTAGAGTCCTCTTTTTACAAGCATCTCAGTTGTGGCCATAACCGTGATTAGTGTGACACACCCAGTCCTTACACGTCGTCTGTTGTGTAATGTGCAGGAAGGGAGAAAGCCAAGCACAAAGCAAGGGGGGGCGAGGAATGGAGTGGAAAGGAGAGAGGTGTAAAAGAAAACTGCAAACCCCAACCTCTTAAGGTCCACTAAGCTCTACCTTTGGCCTGATAACCTGATCAAAATGTTAGTTTTAAATCTGAGTTGCCACCATCTAGAATTAAACTTTCTGGAACTGGCCACGTTTTTGCTCTTTCCACCAACTCTGAAACAAAGTAGGTCACCATTTCAGAGAAAGGAGAACCCAGGTTCCCCCAAAGGAGACAGGAGTGGCTTGCAACAGAGACCAGATGAAAAGAGACACGTCTCATCTTAAAAAACCCAGCCTGTTCTTAGAAATAAGTAAAAAAAAAAAGTTTCTCAAGAGAGAAATAAAAATAATGCAGAGCTGAAGGGTCCCAGGCTGATGGGAAGGTATGGAGGACACGTGAATTTGCTAACACAAGTGAGCTGCTGGATCAGTTTCTACAACCTCCTCTATCCTCCTTCCTCCTCCATCTTCATGGAGGATGGAGGCAACCTGGGATGGGATCTCCCAGAATTCCATGGGCCAGACTAGCTGGAATTCTGGGAACTTCAGCCTCTGTGCTTTAAGAGAAGACGAGGAACCAAATCCTTGCCATGCCAGATGAAGGAGGTTCCTTCAAATTCCACTGAAGGTAAAGGAACATCAATATTTCAAACCAATATACCTTCTGTTCCAATATCCTACAGATTCAGACATTTAAGGAATTCATAACAAGGTCAGTTAACTTCTCCATTTTCCCTTTCCTCCACTGTACAATGCATCACTAACATATTACGCTGACACCCCTAGCAGTATATTTCCTCTACGAAGGTTTATTAATTTACCTAGCTTTTTAATTCCCACGTTGCCTTCATCCGCTGTTAGAATTTCTAAAAGCACTGAATTCCAAAGGTCAAATCAAGCCCAGAAAGAAGGAATCTAACTTAATTTTGGTTGCTGCTAGATTGGATTTTCGGTACCTATAACTTCCCTGCTAACATCCGACAATGTCAAGAGGCGGAAACATTTTTTAAAAAGGGAAATTATAAGGAAGAAGGCGGTGGAGGAAAGAAATAAAGGGATGCAAAATGAATGGGAAAATTGGTTCTTTGACACTGAAAATGGAATCAGGTTGGAGGGGGGGGGGAAAGGTTCGGATTAGGATATCATAGCAGGAGATTTGTGGATGTGGTTCTCAGTGATTGCCTGTAGGATACAGGATTTCATTTCATTTCATTTACGATGCTTGACCATTCAAGAAATCAGGACAAAGAAAGGAATCTTTTGTCTTGAATCATTTCCAATCCTTGCGCACAAATTGAGGGAGTTGTGACTTTTAACCTTATTCACTGTTCACCAAACATTTCAAGTCCAAAATGCCCCATCTGGGACAGGAAGCAGTGGTTGCAAGTTCAAAACAAGGGTTTTAAGTTCACCAGACGCCTTCCTTCAACTTTAAATGCAACGGATCTTGTGAGCAATTTTTCAAGCTTGGAATGATTTGAAATTAAAAAGCTTTTGCACGCCCCTTCCTTGGAGATGATCTGGTCTTACAGAGAAGGGAGCTTTGCTGGAGAGTGAGGCTGTGGGCAATTTCTCCTGCTTTGGCCAGAAGAAGACCAGAGCAGAGAGGGGCTCGGCAGTTCAAGGCTTCAGATCCTGGTCCCGATTTGTGTAACAGGAGGGCGTGCAATGAACCCCCCCCCAGGACAGGGATGGCGAACCTTTTGCATTCTGTGGGTAAAAATTCATACTCTGCTGGTGTGTTTTACACACACGCACACACGTATACACAGACAAACGAGGTCTCTCCAGACCTCCTCTCCAGATCCTCTGGAGATCACACAAGAGTGCTCGGTTCTCACAGGGTCTCCGGGGGTTCCAAAAATTGTGTGAGAACATTCACACTTTGTGGGAGACTCCAGAGTTGCCCAAGAGCAGGACCCTCTTCCACGACTTCCAGAGGGGTCCAGAGGCTTGATGTGTCGCCCAAAGGGGCATGGCGGCCCACCCACATCCTAGGTTCACCATCACCTGCTCTAGGAAGACGAGCAAGCCAGCCTTGGGTGCAGGCAGGATGAAACACCAGTTAAGGGGGGGGGGAAGCGCACGGTATCGCCATGGGGCAAGAGAGAACTTACTCAGAAGAGGAGATGTTTAAAGTCCAGACAGTTAACAGAGGAATGGAAGGGGAGGGAGACAGAATATGCCAGCCAGACAGCGGTCACCAAAGGAAGGAAGAGAAGGGGAAACGAAAACAAAACACTGGAACTTTAGAACTTCTTACAGACTCAAAGCAGCAGCCACTTTCCAAAAACTTACCCGTTGCCGAGACCCAAAAATGCCAAAACCGAATTAACCTGAACATGATTCCTAAACTACGGCGTCTTAGGGGGATGGAAATGTTGAATGCAAATTCGCAGGACTATGAACACTACTCAGCCGATATTTTTTTTAAACAATCTGCGATCCACCACCTCTGGCAGGGGAGCAGAGATGGGTTCCTATGCTTAAAAAACAATCCAAAGGTAGTTTAAGGAAGGCCTTGCTGCCCATCGGATTCGCTTGCAAATTTTCTTTCGCTTTAATCCTATGTCTTTTGCACTGCAGCCTTCCAAAGCGAGTCATGAGGCTGGAGATGTCCATTTGAGAGGCCCGCAGGACAGGCTCGGTCCTAGGGAGAGGGCTGCCCACTGGGATGAAACAGGCAGCCCCACCAGGCCAAAGAAAAGCAAATTCCAGCAGACAAGGATTCCACAAGCGAACAAGCCCCTCTCGTCTAGCTGTGGCCGGCAGCAGGATTTCTCCTCCCTGCTGGCAGGAGGAAAATTTTTGGACTGGCGTAACCATTTAGGGAAAGAAAAAAAACAGGAAAGGGAAGAAAGTAAAGGTGGACAGACACACCTCTTCTCCTCTTCCTCCCCAGTGTCCCCTCTGGAGTGGCAGCAGGAAGGGCCAAGAGAAGTCACATGGCAATGCATGCAAGAAGGATGGATGGAAGAAAGGAAAGGATGGAGGAAAGGAACCAAGGGGGAAAAAAAGAACAGGATTACAGATGTTGAGAGAGAGAAAAAGAGAGAGAGAGAGAGAGAGAATTAGTTTTTTCAACCCTCCCACAAGACCCTACAAGGGTGAAGGTCCTTCCCACCAATCTCCCCCTTCTTTTGAGCGTTGGCAGGGAGGGGAGCTTGCTCCGTGAGGACCAAACGCCTCCTAATCCGAAGAGGAGCATCTGAGAGCAGCTCGCCCTCAAACGAACAGAAGGAGCCATCTTGACGGGGGGGGGGGGACAAGGGGCCAGGGAAAGAGGGGAAACTTTCTCTCCAGCCAACCTTTCCTCCCCTCGCCCCCCCTCCAGACCCAGAGGGGGACCCCAGGGCTGCCTACCTGGTGGTGGGAGACCGCTTCCGCCTCTCGCAGTGGACGGCGTCGAAGAAAGCCGCGTTCCAGAACCTCAGGGTGTGCCTGCAAAACCGGGATGAAGATGCTGGATGGTGAGATGGGCGACATATAAATTTAATAAATAAAAGGAAGCTGGAGCATGGAGGCCAACGACAGCCGGGTTCTGGGTGGCTGGAAGGGCCCTGGGCTGAGCTGCTCCGAGGGCCACGGCCGTCCTTCCGTGGAGACTGAGAAGGTCACCTTCTCGGTCCTTACCAGATGGGCTGCTGCTTGAGGTGCATGTACAGGTAGATCTTCTCCCCGTTTCTTTCTTCTTCCTCCTCAGGACTGTACAGGGAAACTGCACAGAAAGGGACATTCAGAGCATGGGGCTTTAGAGGGGGCAGACCCCTCCCCTCCGCCTTCACTGCCCTGCTTGAGAGGTCTGGAGCTTCCACCAAGGACCCCCAACTTTCTGGGTGGACCTGCTTACCTGATTTCTGCATTCTGTCCCTGGGCTTCTCTTCACCATCCCTGGAAGAAGAGCAGAGGTGGGATTCAGCCCAGCAGTGGTGGTAACCGTCCCTCTGCCAGGAAGGCTCAGCCCGGGCATCCTTGGTTGAAGGCCTCCCATCCTTGGCTTCAATCCCACCAATCCCATCAGCGGCTTCTATGCAGTCGGTGCCACAGCCAAGCAGCATCCAGCATTACGACGTGTCACTGACCCTCAGCCAAATCCACTTTCCTGCTAGTTCCACACACCCCCCATTTTATTCCTGCCTTTGGGAATCTCAGAGGAGACCCCATTTGTGCAGAACAACCAGACACGAGGACAGTTTTTCCCCCCATGCCGTCACTCTGCTAAACAACTAATTCCTACAACACTGTCAAACTAGCTAGTAAGGCTGCATTGCTATTATTCTCCTCGTCTTTCCTATTACCTATCTCTTGATCTTCTTAGGACTATAGCTTTGTTGCTTGTACTTTACAATTTATATTGTTTTATTTAGTATCCTAGTATGATTTATGTTGTTTGCTTATCTAGAATTCTATGACTCTCCCTGAGTGTTCCATCTTATGATTATGTTGAATGTATTTTATGTTGATTATGATCATGATTTATTATTTGTTGCTTGTAGGTACACTGAGAGTTTCTGCACCGGAGAGAAATTCCTTGTGTGTCCAACCACACCTGGCCAATAAAGAATTCTATTCTATTCTTCTAAAAAGCCCCCCCTCCATTTACAAAGCAGGGGCATCCTTTGGGGTCTGCTCTAAATCTTCTCTCTCTCTCCAGCCACGGAAGACAAGAGACGGGGACTCACTCGCTCTTCCTGGCCCCGCCGGGACCCCTCAGCTTGCTTTCAAAGCTGCCGAAAAACCCCTTCATGTTCTCCGTCTTGGCCGAGGTGTTTTTCAGCAGCCGTTCCGCGATGTCCTTCTTCTCAGCAAGCCAGCTGTTGGCAGACTTCAGGTAGGAGTCGATGCTTCCCGCGGCCTTCTCTTTGCACTCCGGGGGGAGAATTTGGGGCTTGCCTGTACAAAGACAAGAACGCCAAGGGGGAAAGAAAAAGAGTTTAATCCGGTGTTTCTCAAATTTGGCGCCTTTTATGACATGTGAACTTCAACTCCCAGAATTCCCCAGTCAAAATAGGGGGTAACCCATCTCCAATCCCCTAAAGCAGGGGTCTTCAAACGCATGCCTGGCTGAGGAATTCTGGGAGTTGAAGTCCACAAGTCATAAAAGGGCCATGTTTGAAGACCCCTGCCCTAAAGAGACCCACTTCTTTTCTTTTTAAAACAAGCCAAAAGAAGGCAAATGACCAGCTGCCTGCAAGGAGTATAAATCCTTCCGTTCCCCACCATCCAGTCAGAGCTGAAGAAGCTTCTTGGATGAGAAGCGAAACGTCTTCAAAGAAAAAAGAAGAAAGTCCAGTTGCCTCCTGAAAAAGCACCTTTGGGACAACCATGACCTGGATGACGGAGAATCTCTATAGACAAAACAAGCTAAGTTACTAGTCCACATGACAGTCTAGAAATGAAGAGAGACAGAAAACATTCCATTTTTAAAAAATAAAATAAAATACTTCTTGGAAGACCCACGGCTCCTGCTGGAGACAAGCCACCCCTCTGGATTTGGCTTTTGCGGCCCTTACCAATGTAGTAGTAAGTGAAGCACATGGTCATCAGGTTTTTAGCAGGGCTGAAGTCATCCATCTGGTAGCATCTACAAAGCCAAAGAGAAACTTTGGTGAAAAGAGGGGGGGGGAGACAACGAAGACGGCCCCAGCTCAGGATCTGCCAAGCCTTGAAGGTTTGGGCAAGGCTGGGGGCCAGAGAGAAAACCAACTCAAACAGGACCCCTGACCTGCCCACCAGGAACCCCACAGGACAGCCTGGGCCAGGCCAGGTTTCCAAGCAACTGGCAACTCTTCCACAAACACACACACAGTCTACTCACTCAAAGAGCACAACGGCAAAGGACTGCACCAGGCGGTAGAAAGTCTGCTCCGAGACACACTTGGAATTGCAGCGCTGTGAAGGAACCGACAACAGGCAGAGTGAGGGTGCGACTTCTGCATCTGGGGAGCGGCCCGAGACCGCTCAGATAGCGTCTGCCATCTTTCTGGCACCCCTGGGGCTGCCGACGGCGTTTGTACAGCTGTGATGTGTGCATTTGCTTGTACCTTCCTACGCCACGTAGTCCTTGCTTAATGGCTGTTCATTTAGCAAAGGTTTGAAGTTAGAAAGAAATTGAAAAAAGGTGGCTTCTGACTGGTCCTCAAATTTATGACCGCCGTAGCTCCCCTGTGGTCACGCAATTGTGATTCAAGGGCTTGGCAACCGTCACACAATTAAGATGGTTGCGGCATCCCACGGCTATCTGATCGCCGTTTGCATCCTTCGCAGCCGGCTTCCCAGAAGCAAACTGAGTGGGGAAGCTGGCAGGGAAGGTCACAAATTGTGATCATGAGGTCTCACTTAACAACTGCACCGCTTAATGACAAACTTTCTGCTCCCTATTGTAGTCATAAGCTGAGTTAGAAGAAGTTGAAGAAGGAACTCAGACAGGGTGCAAATCGCTTTCCCCCAAGTGGTTTTTAATCAAGGTACACCAAGAAGGTAGAGTGTACTTTTCCACGGAGGTTCACAGGGATTCTTAACAATCCTAAAAGAAGCTCTGAAGCAGGCTGGAACTGCATGGGGCCTGCCACTGGCAAGCCAGGCGCGTTCCCGGAGATCGACGGGATTCCAGATTTCGCAAAGCTGTTTGATCCTAAATGCTTCCTTACCTGGGCGCTGACGTATCTGGCGAACCACTCCCTGCCTTTTGTGTTCTCGCCGCTGCACAGCTCCCCAAATCTGGCTTGCTCCTCTTGGTCAAACTCCTCTCTGAAATCACAAACCCAGACACACACAAAATCACAATCACATCTTGCACGCCTATAAATAGAAATATCTACTTCTAGACAGCAGCCCAGCCCCTCCCTCCCTCCTGCCTGCCTATCTATGCCGATCTACCATATCTTTCTTTCTTTCTTTCTTTCTTTCTTTCTTTCTTTCTTTCTTTCTTTCTTTCTTTCTTTCTTTCTTTCTTTCTTTCTTTCTAAATTTATATGGCTGCCCACTCACCCTCCATAACTCTGGATGGCTTACAAAAATAAAAGCTGAATGCACAAATAATAAAAAACAATACAACGCCCCCCCCCCAGGGACAATCATCAATCAGATAAGTCACTTGATGGGCTCCATCCTACTCTGGGTATCCCAGGCCCAGCAAAACTGGGTCTTCGGGGCCTTGAGAAAGAGTGTCCAACTGGGGGCCAGTCTAATCTCCATGGGGATGGAATTTATTGGTTTAATCTATTTATCAAATTTATTGGCCACCCATCTTACCACAGGGTAACTTTGGGCGGCTTACAATACTAAAAAGATAAAATTATGTAAATAAAATACCGCAATACTATAATGCAAAATACAATAGCTAAATGATGGGGAGGGAGGGAGAGAGTAGGATGGGCAGGGGAGAAGCTGGGGGTCTGATATTAATCTATCAAGCACCCCTGACCTGAAGCCCCTGCTCTGAAGCCCCAGGCCCCCAGGCAGAAGGGAGGGAGCTTGTCAATGAGTTTTATTTAGGCTTTTGAAGCAGAGGGAATTCCAACAGACCAACAATGAAGGTTTCTCTGCAAAAGACCCTCTCCCAGTATGGTTATATCCCAAGTTTTGAAGGCCTGCAAAGTTTCATTCATCCTTTCCTTAAAACACCCGGATGCCTTCAGGTAAACCTCTGTCCTCAGAAACCACACGACCTGCCCTTTTCTATTGACTCTCGGCAAAGACAACGTTGCGCAACTCCTGCCAAGGTAAATAAACAGGTTTCCCAAAGGCACCCAAACAGATAGGAAGTTGACTGTGGTTATTTATCCTCAGCCGCAATTCCACGAGCTTAAAAAAAAAAACAGCTACAACAAGAGAGCTCCTGTCTTAAATAAATTTTATTTATTATATGCTGATTTAGTTCCAAGGGCTCCCGGCAGCTTGCAGCGCATGCGATAAATCCAGAAAATTAAAACATCCGCAGTTATAGTAAGGTGGCATATAAAAATAAGCTAAATCAGTGACAATGGAGCCAACAGTAAGCATGCCTCATAGGCATAGGAGTATTAAATATCCTCCAAACAACTCTCTATTCTGGAACACAACCAGTGGATAAAAGAGCTTCTAAAGCAGTGTTTTTCAATCCTGACAACTTTAAGTTGACGTCCACCCCTCTTAAAGTTGACATGGCTGAGGAAAACACACTGTTCCAGCAGGAGGCTGTTCCATAGGATGGGTGCCATTATTACAGAAATATTAGCATCTCTGGGGCTTTGTCTTTTTTCCTGAATTTGGCATGACAGTGGCATTCCCAGAGTACATTTTAATAATAATGGGCGCAGGAGCTATCCAGAAGCAATTTTGAAGAGGTTCCTCTCCAGCAAAGGAACTCTGGACCTTGGCATCTGCCAAGCCTTGGTCTTTCCACCTCGGAAAAGAGGAAAATGAATGAATTCCTATCCACAGAAGGTGTACATTAAACCCTCGTCTGTTGTCCTTTAGAAGGATCTAGTTGGCTCAAAAAAATCTAATCGGAAATCTTCTCCATCCAGGCATAGCCCCGTTCCAGTGGGCTTGCAGGAACTGTTTAGCTTCCAAAATAATTGGCTAAAACTGCAGAACTTTCACTTAAGTTGCTTGAAATAAATTCAGGAATTAAATGACTTATCCATGGAGACAGGATGTTAAGGTGCAGAGTGGAGAAATATTGCCGTGGGCTACCGGCTTTCTGATTCAATTAATTCTTTAACAATTCACATTAAAAGCTTTGCTCCAAAGCATGCATGTCTTTGCCCCCCCACCCCCAGCTTCTGCAGAGGGAGGGCAAACCCCCTTTGCGGTGACATCCAAGGGCAAGTTGCACAGAGAATGTTCTGGATACATCCAGAGCCCAACTGGGCTTCAAGGAAGCAAGGAAGCCAGAGCCAGCCCTCCTTCCCTCATCGCTCAGCTTCAATCGCATTAATTCAGACCCGGGTGACTCAGAATGCCGCAGGCCTGCTGAGATTCAGTGGGATTTTTTTTATATCTGCACCAAAGGTATCCAAACCAGGGTATATCTGCCCTGCCACTGGCTCCCAGATCGCCAGGCAGGAAGTACGAGGAGTTAAATGTCTCTGGAGATTCTCCGTCACTGAGACCACGGTTGTCCCAAAGATGCTTTTTTTCTTCAAAAGACAAATTGACTTTTTTTCCTCAAGGAAAAAAAAAGAAAAGGAAAAAAAAGTCCAGTTGCCTTTTGAAGAAAAAAAAGCACCTTTGGGACTCCAACTACTCTTACGATCACAGCTGAGCCCAAGTTTTTTTTTTTTTTATGGCTAAGTGAGACATTTGTTAAGTGAATTTTGCCCCCATTTTATGACTTTTCATGCCACAGTGAATCACTGCAGTTGTTAAGTTGTTTAGTGAATCTGGTTTCCCCATGGACTTTGCTGGTCAGAAGGTGGCAAAAGGGGATCACGTCCCACATACACACACACACACACACACACACACAGAGGACGCTGTGACCGTCATAAATATGGGTCAGTTGCCAAGTTTCTAAATTTTGATCATGTGATCCTAGGGATCCTACAAAGGTCGTAAGTGTGAAAAAGAGTCCCAACTCCCTTTTTTCGGCACCGTTGTAACTTCAAATGGTCACTAAATGAACTGTTGTTAAGTTGAGGAGTTCCTGTACTAGGAGTTAAATTAAGAGATACCCAAGGAGAAAGAGAAAAGAGGGTTGGCAGATTTGAAGGGGGGGAGAGGGAAGTGGATCTTGGAGAGACCACCTTCTATGCCTCGCCCGGGGGAGATAAACGAGGCCAGCCATTTTCCTGCCTTTGGAAAATCCCCCGCCTTGTGTACTTTTCCTCTTTAGACTTTATTTAAAAATAAAAAACGGGTTTCTCCTCCTCCTGCTCCCTTTGCTGGCGTTTCCCGAGACAATCACAGAAATGTTCACCTCTCCCTTCACGTGTCAGGCGGCATCGCATCTCCTGCCCGCCCAGATGTCATCAAAACAAAGATCTGGCCGCCGGCATCACGTGGCCAGCCACACGTGGTCGGACACCGAGCGGCGCCTCCATCCAGCAGGAGGAAAAGTGCCCTCCAGGCTGGCAATGCCGGGCCCAGGCGTGGGAGGGGGGGGCTTCCCCGTGAAGTCCCCAAGCCTTAAAAGTTGCCACGGTCGGACACCCCTGCTTTAGAGGAGGCGAATGGTGTGAGTTGTTACTGAGCTGAACACAAAAGGGCACTGATGCTGCACGGAGAAATTGGGATCGGAGCAGAGGGAGAACGTCAAGGTGGTCGGGGGGCAAAGGGGGCAAACCGCTGAGCCTGTGGTTTATGTTGCCAGGGACCCCCGAGAGGACCAGCTAAGCTAGGAAACAAACGGAACAAGCTGAGCTAGGAAATCAGAGGTGGGCGCCTCGTTTGCCCATAACACAATTGCAGGCAGTCCTCAACCTACAACCGTTCATTTAGTGACTGTTCAAAGTTACAATGGCACTGAGAGACTTATGACCATTTTCCACACTTACGACCTTTGCAGCATTCCCTGTTGTCATGTGATCAAAATTCAGGCGCTTGGCAACTGGCTCATATTTATGACGGTCGCCATGTCCCGGGGTCAGGTGATCTCCTTTTGCAACCTTCTGGCAAGCAAAGTCCGTGAGGAAGCCAGATTCCCTGAACAACCGTGTTACTAAATTAACGACTGCGAAGATTCACTTAATGACTATTGCAAGAAAGGTCATAAAATGGGGCAAAATTCACTTAACAACTGTCTCACGCAGGAACCAAAATGCTGGGCTCAATTGTGGTCGTACGTCGAGGACCACCTGGGTAAGAATCTGCAGCAGGAGAGGAGTTGCAAGGTTAGGAGTCCCCTCGGCCCTCCGTCCCCTTTCCAGGGTCCCAGGGGTGCTCCAGCAACACTCACCCACCGGTGAAGATCTTCTCCACGTACTGGCTCATGAACTCCCGGTGTTCGGCCGTGGCTTCCCCCCGAGCGGACTCCGTGCTCTGGTTTGAGGAGTAGGACTCGGAGGAAGAGCGCCGGTGGTTGTTCCAGCTGGGATGGGTGGGCGAGTCTGTCGGGTCATTCTCACTGTCGGCGGACTCGGTGGCATCGCTCTCCTCGGTGGCAGGGCCCACATCCCGGCGATCCAGCACCACGTGGCCGTTGGTGGTTGAGGGGCCAGTGGGGACCGATTCAGAGGTGTCCGTGGTGGACGGTTCAGAGTCGAAATCAATGAGGTTTCCCACCGGGACATCCACCACCTCCATGGTTCTTGTGAAGGTATAGGCTGAAGACCCCGAATCCAGACAATGAAGGTCTCAAACTCCCTTTTCGAGGAAGGCTGGAGGCCACCGGGAACAAGCCATGTTCTAGACCAAGGATCCTCTTTGGCCCAGCATGCTTGAAGGCCCCTGAAAAAAACAACAACACAGAGCAATTAATTGACTCCTCACCTGGATCCTCCTTTAGGGAGGGAGAAGAAGGGAGCAGAGAGGGAAATGTTGCTGCTTCCAAGACGGTTCCTCTGAAGAGACAAATCCTGAACCCAAGGGATCGATTGCCTTTCCTTCCAGCGGAGAGAGAAGTGCCTTCTAAATCCTCCTCCAGAGCAGACTACAAAGGGTCACAGATGAAATGGGCACCTCCTGAGTTTGTGGTTTGAACAGCTGCAGCAGGAGGGAGAGTATCAAATGGAGCTTGAAATGAGGAGATGCTCCAGAAACTCTGGAGCACCCTGGACAGCTCCTGGAGACTATTTCTGGCAGCCTCCCTTCAAGACTAGGGGAGCCTTTGGGAGCCATAAAAGCCAAGGGATGGGAAAGAAGGGAAGCTCTCCAAGGACAGGAATAAAAATATCGACCCCGAAGACAACTGGGTTGGCCAACATTTTGCTTTAGGTAGAGAGTGCAGCTCTTAATCCTACAGGAAATCAACCTTGACCGTCCTTTGGAAAGACAGATATTGAAGCTGAAACTCAAATACTTTGGCCACCAAATGAGAACAGAGGACCCACTGGAGAAGACCCTGAGGTTGGCAAAGGGAGAAGGGGATGGCAGAGGAGGAGAGGGTTAGATGGTGTCATCGACGCAGTGGACACGAGTTTGGACAGATTCAAGGAGACCGTGGAGAACAGGGGGGGGCTGGGGTGCCATAGTCCACGAAGTCACGAAGAGTCAGACATAAATAAGTGTCTGAAGAACAACAAAATGCAGTGCACAGTTTCAGGCCATGTAGCTGCCTATACACCCCTCCACTCCCAAAGGTTGGGTTCCACCCCAGAGTGCCATCAGAAGCTGCCAAGGAAAGACCATTTTAGATGTCAGAAGACTTCCTTAAAGTCTTTCTGCAGTGGGATCTCCCCTTTGGTCAATCTTGTGGAACATCTGATCAATCTTACTTCATTCGATCAAGGTTTAATTGGTCATCTCATGCTTGAGCTTCTCCTTTTATCTTTCTTTGATCACTTTCATCTCTTCATCAGTCACCTCGTGCCCCTAATATATGGGGCTGCCCCACATTTTGCCCCTGTAAACAGACTCTGCAGCCGCTTCAGCATCATGGGCAAAAGAAGCCCAACTAGAAAGGGACCTGGGGGCAAAGCGAAGAGAAGGCGAGAGCTCTCTTGGAAGCCACTAGCTGCAATTGAAGCTGCTCCACAACCGGTATTTAAAAGGCTGCTGGGCCCACCTCCTTTCTCACAATGGCACTTTTAAAAACAGGCCGTTGTCGCACTTAAGCAAGGGCTGCAATTTGCCTGATTATGGTGTTAAAACCTGCAGGCCCATCTGTGCCCTCCACCCGACAAAGAACAGCAAAGCGTCACGCCATTCAGGCAGTGCCAACTGACTGGCACAGGCAAATAGGGAGGCAACCAGCAACTTTGTCCACAGCCAGCTGGCTGAGTCCTGACAGGCTGATGTTTTGCAAGGGAAGGTTTCCCAAGAGAACTGGGGTGACCCCCCCCAAAAAATAATCAAGATAGGGGCAAGAACAGTGCCTGTCAAAAATCTATTTTTATGTACTAACAAGGGGGAAAGGGGGGGCTAAATGAATACAGTCACTTGATCAGTTCCATCTCCATTCGGGGTCCCCAGGCCCCCTGACAAAACCACATTTTTAGAGCCTTTGGGAAAAGCAAGAGTGGGGGTCAACCATACAAGGCAACTGGAATTTCTTTCTTTTTCCTTGAAGATGTTTCGCTTCTCATCCAAGAAGCTTCTTCAGTTCTGATTGAATGGTGGGGAGTGGAAGGATTTGTATTCCTTGCAGTCATCTGGTCGTTAGTACTCCCACTGAGAGTCATTGAGGCCCCTTGTGGGTTTATCTGTGCCCTCAGGGTCACCTGAATAGTGCAACTGGGTGCAGAACCTTCTTGGAAGGGTTGAGAATGTTGTAAACAGGAGAAAGGGGTCCATTTCTACTCATGGATTTGCCACTGATCTCCCCCCCCCCCGTTCTCTCGCTGGCACCGGCACCGGCACCCCCATCCAGCCTCCAGTTCTGCTTGCTGCTTTGGGGAGCTGAAAGGGCTCATTTCTCAAGCTGAAAGCCTACATTATTTTCCCAGCTGGACTCTGCCCTCTCCCCCGCTGTGCAGCCCCTTGATTCCTCCTCCTTCACACCGGGCCCTCACCATAATTATCCCCTTTCAAGGAAGGGAGGGGTGATGCAGCACCAGCTGCTTGTGCCGAATTGACCTGCTCTTTGCTCCTGACAGGAAGGAGGATGAGCCAGCCCAGAACTCCCCCCCCCCCACCTGCAAAGCTGCACAGAGGAATTTAACGGCTTTGGCAGGCAGGAGAAATGAAGCATCTCACCACTGCAGCTCTCCTAAAAGGTCCTCTTTGCAAATGCCCCCCCCCCACCATTCTGTGGCCGGTGGATTGGGAAGTTTGGAAACGGCATTCAGTTCAGACCGGGGATCGATCCCACAATTCTAGCGTTTAAGTTCTAGGAAAGTGGGGAGTCAGCAACGCAGCCAAAATCAGCCTTCCCCTCTCCTTGCCCCAAAGGAGCAATGGAATGAGCATTGGCAAGAAATTAAGGATAATAAATAGGGAAGGGCAGGGAAGGGAAGGGAAGGGAAGAGAAGAGGAGGGGAGGGGAGGGGAGGGGAGGAAGGAAGGATGGATAAAATTAAAAAAAAACAGATATGCCTTCTGTCCAAGGTTTACAAAAATCCTACATCTTCATGGAGGCACCCTCACCTTTTATCTCTTGAAGCCCCAAACCACCTCCAGGAAATGTCCTGTTTTATTTCTTCAGTTGGTAAAGCCGGATTTCAAACCCACAAATAATCCAACAGACAGACCGTGGCAAGAACAGTAAAGAAAAGCTACGCCTGTTCGGTTTAATCTGCGGTCCATAATTACCTCAACCCCCCCCCAACTCAGCCTTCAGATCCCCGGCACAGAGCAAAGGCTCAACCCCTCCACCAAAACCACCCGGTTTCCCCGTCCCAGGCTGTTCTACCAGGTCGAGGGAGACAAACCTACCTGCCCCTGGGCTGGCCTTCCAATCAAGGAGAAAAGGCCTTCTGGCCCAGAGAAGCCTGGAGAGGGGGAGGATTGCTACACAACCTCCTGAGCAATTCAGCACTCATTTCCATCTGCTGCTCGCCGTGTGGTGCGCATCGCCAGCCTCCCATACCTCGTTCCAAGGGAGACCCAGAGATGCACCAACCCGCAGCCCCAACCCACCATCCAACCTCTGGACAGCCCGAGAGCCAGCCAGCCCTGCCAGGGAAACTCCCAAGATGGAGTAAACATGAAGACGGGGTCAGTTCGCACAATGGATTTTTCTTGAGGGATCTCAAGACCTAGGATGGTGGTCCCAAGGAGAGACTTATTGACCCCAAAGAAAGCACCTCAATCCTGAGAAGTGCTAAGAAGCCACCAAGGGGCTCTCCCCAGATGGTCAGGTAGGAGACCTCTCCACCTGAGATCCAGGTAGGGTCAGCTGCCCCAACCTCCACACCGCTGGTGGCCGAGAATGGAGCAGACCTCAGGGCGAGGCGTGCAGGAGCTGGACTTACCCACGAGCCACAGTGGGGAGATCCGGAGCCGGCTAGCTTGGGCACCTC
>NW_015387625.1:220378-235423 GCF_001527695.2 Protobothrops mucrosquamatus
GAGAGAGAGAGAGAGAGAGAGAGAGGGAGGGAGGGAGAGAGGGAGAGAGAACCAGCTGAGCCAAGGCAGAAGGAAATCTTATCAGGACTTAGCAGAGGGGTTCCTTCTTCAGTGTGAAATGCTAAATGTGGTAGAAGTTGAAGGCATCCACAAGCTACACTCAACGGTTGACCTCAGATGAACCCCAGCGGAAAGACCCACAGCAAGATTAACCAGCCCCAGACGAAACAAAAGGGTTTAACCTCAGCCTCAAAACTGTACGCCCAGAGGTAGCTGCCGGCACTCGCAAAGCAGGCTCTGCAATGGATGCTCCCCTGGAAAATCCCACGCAACACGCCGAATGAGCTTCTATCTTGGCTTGTTGTGATCCTGGCTGCAGACACCTCTCCATCCCAGGCAGGGGATGAGTCTGCACTCCCAAACAACCTTCTTCCCCTGCCAATCTGATGTCCTCTGCAGGTCCAGAGCAGCTATGAAGCTTAAAGTGGAGCAGGAGCTCTCGTGAGATACGACTGAACACTAGTTGTGCACACACACACATACAGATGTTTAGGAGACTGGAGACTAAAGTGTATGATGAATAGCTGTGGGAACTGGGAGTGTGTAGTCTAACGAAGAGAAGGACTACAGATGACACGATAGAAGTCTTCCAGTACTTGAGGGGCTGTCACCTATTCTCTAAAGCACCTGAAGGCAGGACAAGAAGCAATGGATGGAAACTAATCAAGAAGAGAAGCAACCTGGAACTAAGGAGAAACTTCCTGACAGTGAGAACAATTAACCAGTGGAACAGCTTCCCTCCAGAAGCGGTGAATGCTCCAACACTGGAGGTTTTTAAGAAGAGACTGGACAACCGTTTGTTTGAAATGGTATAGGGCTTCCTGCCTGGGCAGGGGGTTGGACTAGAAGACCTCCAAGGTCCCTTCCAACTCTTTTATTCTGTAATCTTACTCCCAACAAAGCCCAAATATGCTAAACCCCCCCCCCCCGAGTCCCAAAGTGCATTCCTCAAAGCACAGAACATCTTGCCTTTGCCTCGAAACAAAATGCTGGCCTCTTGATCAGATACTCAGATTGCCACAGAAAGTCACAATTTAAAATAGGCGCGGGGGACGGATGCAGGCCGGGGGCAGCTGGCAGCCCTTTGCATTCCACTTTGCTTTAGGCAGAACTGGCAGATTCGATTTAGGCAAAGCCGCAGCCTCCTCGTTCCCACTTTAACACTTGAAAATGAGCAACGTTTTGTTCCTTGCGTCTGTGCAAGCGGAGCCAGGTGGACAGGCCACTCGTGGTCTCCAGCACAGCTTGAAACGGCCACCCCCGCAGGAGGCTGACTGCGCCGACGGCTGCCACCCCTTCGCCGTGCAAGAACCCTCCAGCACTGGGGGGTGGGAGGTCCTGTCGAGCCCTTTACCCAAGCATATTCTAGGAACAGACGAGACGCTTTCAGTTCTGTTGTGCATTTTAGTAGCTGCAGACTGTACATTTCTCCCCTTCCAAGGGCGCCATCTCGATTCCTGAAGACAGAAACTCCTGATAAATGCAAACCTATAAGGCCGGCTAACCATGGCCTCGCTCCTTTTCTTGGGGAGACCTTTGACACTCCCCACCCCCCTTGATACCTGATTCCTGGATGATTGGCAGAAATTTGGGGTAATCTGCAAGCTAGCAAGTGTCCTCGGAGTAAGGATGCGATCTCCGCTGCTCGTTTCTCCAATTAGGAAGCAAATCTGCCTCAATCGCACCCATGTACAGCGGGTGATGATGTTTTGCTGTCCGTTCTCTGCATTCATCACTTTTGGGCTTCCTTTGGGAAATCAACCAAACAGCAGCGGTGGGAGGAAGAAAGCAAAGGAAACGACTCTTTCTGTTGCTCCACTAGCTTTCTAAGCCAGTAAAGATAATTACTTACAATGAGGCAGGAAATGAACAGCCAGCCAGTCGGGCTCTGACTTCATCTCAGCCGAGCTTGATGAAAGCTAAGCCAGCCTGTATTCATCCTGTCTTGGGCAGGCCTGAATTTTGGGTTGATTCCAGCTTGGAAGCATGTTTTCTTTTTCTTCTTTCAGAACGGAGGGCCCTAGGCCAAGGGTGGGCAACTATACGGCCCCTTTATGACGCGTGGACTTCAACTCCCAGAATTCTGCTTGCAGTGCCCAGAGCTGAAAGTTAAGTGAACTGCCATTTCCAGGAACTTCAGTCTAGACCTCAACCTCAATCTAGATGGCCAAGGCTGTTGGGACTTGTAGTTGACTTCAATCTTCTCCAGAACTTAGAGCTGCCTGAATTGAACAAAGGACTTTCTGCATCAGAGGGCATCCAGAAATGCGTGGCTGGCTCAGGAATTCTGGGAGTTGAAGTCCACAGGTCGTAAAGGGGCCATAGTTGCCCATCCTTGGCCTGGGATCATGTGGGAAGGCAGATCCTACCTGAAGGTCAGGAGACTGGCAGAACCAACGACCCAAAGGCTGGTAGGTTCTTCTTTGCTGGAGGCAGTCAAGGGAGATGCCAAACTGGTCTTCTGCTTGCAGAAAGTCCCTCGTTCGATTCCAGGCAGTTCTAAGTTCTGGAGAAGCTTGAAGCCAACTACGAGTCCCAACATCCTTAGCCATCTAGATTGAAGGTCCTGGAAATTGCAGTTCATTTAACTTTCAGCTCTGGGCACTGCATTTTAAACAATTCAGAGCAAGTGCAGAAAATAGCAACGAAGACGTGGGAATTAGAGATCAAAGTCTGCAAAGCCAGACTAAAGGAAGCAACTATATTTAGCCTTGAGAAAAGATGACCAGTGGGAGAGAACAGCTTCCACTGGGGTGTTAGAAAACCTCACTTCCTAACATACAACATACAAGGGTCAGAGAAGGAGCTATCGTTGATGCAAACCTGTCATTTTACTCCTAAAATATATTATTACAGTTCCACAAGTTGACACCTATTTAATATTCTCTCTTCTGGCACTTTAAAGATTAACTTTTTATCAGCTGATGACGCAGCATTTGGTCAAGCTACAGGGTGCCACTTTCGGAGTGAAAGCCGCTGGTGAGTCGCTTGTCCCTCAAGGTTCCTTCTTAGCGGAATCCCTTGTGACCGTCCTGCATTCCTGGGGTGCCTGAGCTCCTTGGACAGGTGTGAGCCGCAAAGTGCATAGTTTCTTCAGAAAGGCGAGGCTCGCACAAGGATAGGCTGTCAAGCATTAAATACTTTTTCGCCAGCTCACCGAAGGCTTTTGCAATCTCCATTCAGGCATGACCACCTCACCAGCTACGAAAAGTTGACAATAGAATTGTTCCCACTTTGCATCTCTGGGATGAGGAAACACAGCAGGTGAGACTAATGTGGTTTTGCTGAGCTGCCCTAAAGTTGAATTTTGGCCTTGGCCAAGTTTTCCCAAGAACTTGATGACTGCTCAAAAAAAAAAGGTTATAAAATTGGGCATAGTCCCATGGTGATTTGCTTAATGACCAGCATGGCTGGCTCAATTTACAACCGTGATTCCAGGCTCAATTACAGTCTTAAGTTGAGGACTATCCTTACTACCAATCAAAGAGGTTGACAAGGTGCCTCATTGCTCAGTGCTGAGCCAGGAACATTTTGACCTGGCTAAGCTTGCTAACACACCTTTGCAACTGCACAACACTGGATGCAGTTTGCTGCCCTTCCAATTTATGGCCCAAAATTCTTTTTCTGGGGAAACCCCCCCCCCCGTTTCTTCTTTCTCTGCACGAGGATGCAGAAGACAACAGCTTTCCAAAGAGCTTAATTCTGTATCACTGCCAGTGGATGAATCTCTGCTTTAAAGAGCTTTTCTTTGACCTCTTCGCCACAGAAACCCACGGCCGAGAGGTTTCAGTGCTCCGCCATTTCAGAAAAGGACGGGCAAAGATGTTGTGTGTGTGTGGGGGGGGTTGACTAGCATCCCTGCCACTGGTGGAAATGTTGGCCTGGTAACTGAATTACCCAATGGTTACACAACACACAATTGCAGCCCACCACTTTGTTTTTTTCCTTTTTGCTGGGGAAGAGCGCCTTGGAGAAAACGGGGTTGAGGGGGGCAGCACACGGGGCGCCCGAGGGCAGAGTTAAAAGGTGGAACAAGCCACAGCACCGAATGCAGCAGGACAGGCTCCTGGGTTCCCATTGGGTGTGTTGTCCCGTCTGCTCTCTTGAAAGGGCCGCTTTGTTCTGTGCAGGAAAAGCATTTCACGGGGGAAAGCTAAGAAAAGCAGGAGGTGTGATACGGCTGCTTTAATTAAGAAGTGCCGCTGACATCACCGGCGGTGTCTTGTTGGGGATGACGCAAGTCCCGTATTGGCACCCAGCGTCAGGCCATCCGCCGTTGCAAATGCTGCTTTGAATTTCTGGGTTTTGAGATTGGGAAAAGCAAATTCTAGCAAATCCAAGAGATCTGGCAGTTGTGTAACTTATTTTTAAAATAGCGCAACCTTGCTTCTGGTCGCATACATCACAGCTTCATGCTCTGGGCTGTTCAGGGCCTTCTGGTTTATATCAGGCTCTGCTAATCCATGACACGATGTTCTTTGTCTATTGCTGATTGGAGGACTTCCTGAAATTAGAGATATTATCTAGTTGTGTTCATGGCGTCAAGCATTAAAAGGCAGCTCAGTTTTGCTTCAAAAGGGATTCAGTTCTCCCCACGTGTGTCTGTTCCCTGCATTTAATCATCCCAGGGCACAGGCCAACTCAAATAAACTGCCATTCTTCCTCCTCAGCTTTGAAAATTAACTCATTATGTTCATTAATAAGGATGAGTTCATTTTATTTAGTTGTTCAATTTATACAGGAAGTCCTCAACTTACAACCGTTCATTTAGTGACCGTTCAAAGTTACAACGGCACTGAAAAATGATTTATGGCCATTTTTCACACTTACGACCTGTGCGGCCTCCCCCTGGTCGTGTGATCAAAATTCAAACACTGGCTGGGATTAAAGACGAATGATAAGATAGAAATGTATGTTATTTTAGAATAGATAATGTATATAAAATTTAATGTATATGTAGAGATAATGAATTGATTGTTAAATATGATATAATCTGATAAGAATGTATATACTGGAATGTCATGTCAAATCCAATGTTTGTTTTTTTTTTTTAATTGTTTTATAAATAAAAAGTTTAAAAAAAAAATAAAAATTCAAACACTGGGCAACTGGTTCATACTTATGACGGTTGCGGTGTCCCAGGGTTACATGACCCCCTTTTGCGGCCTTCTGACAAGCAAAGTCCATGGGGAAGCCGGATTGACTGAACAGTCGTGTTCCTAACTTATGAATCACAGTGATTCATTTAACAACCGTGGCAAGAAAGGTTGTAAAATGGGGCAAAACTCACTTAACTGTCTCACTTAACAGAAATTTTGGGCTCAATTGTGGTTGTAAGTTGAGGACCACCTGTACTAACCTGCTCGTGTGAAGACGGTGGAGCGCAAGAATATCCACAAGCTGGACTGATGGCCCTGCCCTTCCTGAGATCACTTAGAAATGGTTTCATTTTGGACAGATGTCAAATTCTTGAAAAATATCAGCATTTCCTTCTTGGGGAAAAGGCCGTGACCTGTCTTGCTTAACGTCTCAACCCACAACCCTCAGCAACGCACGAAAGCTCGTCCGAGCAAATCACACTTTTTGCCCTCTGCTTTTTCTCAGCTGTGCTCACCCTGCAGATGGGACTTAGTGCAACGCACAAAAACCCCACCGATTCAGATCCGGAATACACCCGTTTGCTGTATATTCATCTCCTGGAAGCCAAATGTAAAGCAAGAATCCAGCTTGTTGACTTTGCTTCTAAAAATGCCGCACTGTGTATTTTACAACTTCCCTCTTCTACAAATAGGAGGCAGAGGTTAATGAAAAGTCATTTCTCATGGTGAAACGAGCAGAGGAAACAAGCAATTGTCTCATTTGGTCTCAGTGAAAGTGGCCCCACTTCATTACTGGGGGGGGAAAAAAGCATGCAAGGTTTTGCCCTTAAACCATGGCCAAGTAGGGAGGTCACCTTTCTGAAGACCAGTGTGATCTCTTTGCAAGGCCTCAACCACAGGTTCAAGTGCTCGTTGGCTGCAGATCTGGCACAGGTATGATCCGAGTCACCTGTGGAACTCCCAGCCACATGCAATTGTGAAAATTTTTGCAAGTTAAAGTCAAAAGACCCAGGTTAGAGGTTAGATTCCATCAACCAGCAAAAGAATGGCCTTAAATATTTGGGGGGGGGGGGGGTTGACCTTTGCAGATCTTTTCTCAAAATAGGGCTGAAAATGAGACAAAACTGTAAAGATTCACAGATAAAGGGAAATGGTGCACAAAACGGCACCACTGGCTAATGCATCGAAGAGCTATCACAGATGTTAAAAGCAGGTCTACAGAGAGAAGAATAGCCTAGGCCCTAGCATAGCAAAGCTGGCTGAGGAATTCTGGGAGCCGAAGTCCACAAGTCTTAAAGTTGTCAAGGTTGCAGACCCCTGGCCTAGAGGAAAGTCTCCAGATGTGCCAACCGGCCCTGCAGAGTAGGACCTCTTCCAAAGCAGGTCCAGAAAGAAATTCCAAGCAGCTGTTTGTCACCTCCCCACCATCCACAAAGTCCTTTCCTTGACAGGCAGGAGCCAGCTCAGCTAGCTGGTCTTGCCAACAAAAACTCCTTCCAAGCTTTAAAAGTTTGCATGCCGATGTATAAACCTTCCACTTGCTTAGTAAATCTCCTGGTAGTCCCCCCTCCTAAGTCTTCTGAAGCTGCTGAGCTTTTCAAGGCTGGCTAAGCGCTGCCACCTAGCTGGACGTCCAGAAAAATGAATACATTGAAAAAAAACTCTGCCTTCACCTGCATTGTTGCCAGGAATTAGAAGAACCAAAGAAGCTTCTTGAATGAGAAATAAAACCTTTTCAAGGAAAAAAAAAACCCAAGAAAGTCCAGCTGCCTTTTGAAAAAGCACATTTTGGAAAAAGCACACGACCTGGATGACCGGGAAGCACCATAGACATTCACCAGAAATTAAACAATATTTTATTGCACTATTTTGCACCAGTCCAGACTGCTTGTTAGAATTATCAGTGGGGAAATGGAGAGCTGAGCCAGCCAATCACCAGATGAGCAGGGGGCTGGACTAGAAGACCTCCAAGGTCCCTTCCGGCTCTATTCTGTTCAATTCAAATACTAGATCTGTGAACCCTGTCTCTGAATCAAGGCTGTCCAGTAAATGCCATCCGCCCGGCTTTTCTACAAGTTGCAAAAGACAAACGTCGCCTCACACACACACACCCACACCCAGGAAATGCCTCCCTCCCTCCCCTCTGATCTCACCTGGATCACCTTATCCAGGCCGAGCCACCAAACCACAGTTTGTTGCAAAGGACTCCCAAACTTTTCCTATTCTTCAGCAGGAAACTGACTCCGATCAGTTGGCAGGTTTGATGCCTTTTTAAGACAGCAAAAAAAAAAAAAAGGGGGGGGGGAGAAGGGAACCCATTACAGCTCTGACCGGATCTTGGCCGGGAGCCGCAGCGTTAAAAGGGAAGAGCGGGAGGAGGGAAGAGGAAAGCTCCAGCCCCGCTCCTCATTGCACCGCCAGCCAAGCCAAACAGCCCCGCAGATAAAGGCGCTTGCGGGAGCCGGAGGGAAAGGGGACCGCGGGGCAGGCGTCATTCCGGGGCACCTGCCAGGAGGCTGCGCCGGCCCGGCTGCGCCTCGTGCACCCCAGCTGCGCTCGGACCGGGCAAGGCACGGCAGCCGGGGCCAGAGCTTGCCCGGGTCTCGCACAGCCGGCTGTAGCGCTCAGCCCGTGCCCAGGAGCCCGAGAAGCGAGGACCGAGGCTGAGCCGCTGGAAAAGAGCCGCCCGGGGGACGCGGAAGGGCAGCGAAGCCGAGGCAGGAGGGGGCTTCTCTGCACGGACCCTCCCGGGCCGCCCTGCTCCCCACTTCGCCTCCCCGCCCGGGGCCAGGCAAGGCGCTCTGCACGTGCCCAGGGGCGCCCTGCCCGCCGCGCTCCGGCCCCACGCCGCTCTTACCTCGGCCGCCGCCGCCGCCTCCTCCAGCTGCTGCCAGCGGAGCCAACAGGGCGCAGAGGCGGAGCCGGGCGGGGGGGAAGCTCCGCAGCTGCCACGTGGGGCGGCCGGAGGAGGAGGAGCCGGAGGAAGCCCGGGCCAGCCGGACGCGCAGCGCGGCCAACATCTGGGGCGGGGGGGGAAGCCCTGCTGCAGACGAGCCCCTCGCCCCCCCCCCCCGCAGCATCCGCCAGTCGGGAGAAAAGCGGGCTCAGCTCCGGCATCGCCTGGCCAGCCTCTCCTCGGCCCGGCCGTGTGAACGCGGCTGCCGGGAGCGCCGGGGTCGCTGCGGGGGCGGGGAGGCGCGTGGCTCGGGAATGCCCTTCCGAGGCTGAGAACCTGGGACGTCACCGAGGGATGGGACGGTGGGGAAATGCGGGCCGGAGGTTGACAGGCTGTTGGAACTGCAGGGGGAATTTTTTTTTTTATAAAAGTGCTACGTGACTCCCGAAAAACAAAATATCTAGAATGCGTAAAGGTAACACTTTATGCTGGAAATGTGGAAAGCTGGGACGGCCCTTTTATCCTGCCTGGCGGTCTTGCAAAACGGCCAGAAAATGTTGGGGTTCAAGCAAACACAGGGATACGAAGAATTCTGGGAGTTGAAGTCCAGACCTCTTAAAGTTGCCAAGGTTGAGAAACACGGATTTAATGTATAAAGCAGTGACGTAAGTCAGAGAACGGCAAGTTGCAAATGCCCAAAATGTTTTGTTGTTGTTGTTGTTGTTATCCTAATCTGAAACTGGAAAAGCGACTTGTAAAACCGGAGCTCTCTCCTCCGGGGCAGCAGCTGCCAGAGAGGAAAACCACTGGGGAGCTCCTGTGAAATGTAGGCCAGCGGCCACAACATTTCAGAAATGCGTCTGGTGGTGGGAAGGGAAGGGAGGAAAAAGAAGGGAAAGGGAAGAAGGGAAGGGAGGAAAAAGAAGGGAAGGGGAAGAAGGGAAGGGAGGAAAAAGAAGGGAAGGGGAAGAAGAGAAGGGAGGAAAAAGAAGGGAAGGGACTATCGGCATTCCTGTTTACCTCCTGCCAAGCAGGCAGGCCATTCCATACTGCATCCACATCCATAAGGTCAAACTGCATTTTACAGGGGGGCACAGATGCCCCCCTGATTTGGGCAATCCCAGCAGGCCAACAGTTGCAGTGGCAGGAAATTCAGCCACCAGCAGAGGAATGCTCCCTGATTTGAGGAGAACGTCATGCCCAGGGAAGAGAAAACCGCCCGCCACGCTTAATGCCTGCGCTTAGAGGGGGAGGCCCACACAGAATGCGACCCATCAAAGCCCAAATGCAACCTAAATACAAGCAGCCTCATTCATTCATTCATTCTCCCTCTCCCTTAGGGGTATATAATGAACCTTCTCCTGAAATTTTAAAAAATATCTATTTCATAAACTAATCCAGAAAGGGAACCCAAGTCAGGCCTGCAAAGGCAGGAGCAGCCTTCTTTCTCCATGACAAAGCTTCTGCGTAGAATTGAGAAGCAGAGCAGGGAAGGCACAGCCCCCCACCCCACCCCAGTGAAGAAAGACAAAAGAGCTGCTTTGGGAGAAACAATGGAGCAGAGCTGCTTTTATCCATGCACCCATGCACAGCGCCCACATTGCAGGCCTTTCCGAGAGACGAGCATTCTGGGGCAATTTCCCAGTGGGAGTTTTTGGAGCTGGCTTTAAATACCCAAGAATAAAAAAAGGTTGGCAGGAGCTTTGCTTAAAGCGCCTTAACTCGGCTCAGAAACGGGGCTGGGGAAGACCCCTTTTGGCCTGCAAATGCCAGCCCAGGATTTGACAGGCCATTCAGAGTGGGGGCAGCTTGAATTACCACCGCTGGCCACCAGCCATATTATTATTATTATTATTATTATTATNGCGCGGCGGAAGGAAGGGAGATCAGGGATGACCCTGATCTCTGGGGGCAGTTCATTCCAGAGGGTGGGAGCTCCCACAGAGAAGGCCCTCCCCCTTGGGGTCGCCAGCCGGCACTGTCTGGCCGACGGCACCCTGAGGAGACCCACTCTGTGGGAGCGTACAGGTCGATGGGAGGTAGTCTGCGGCAGGAGGCGGTCTCAGTCGTAATGCTCCACGTTCTGCTGGCCCCGCTGGGGGTCCCTGGTGCCAAAAGAGCCAACTGGGAATTTACCAGGGAGTGAAGTGGCTAAAAACCCTCTGCCCCCCTCGCCCTTTCTGGGACGGAAGGAGGGGGGAAACCCTCCCCAGCCCATAGTGGGAATTCTGTGGCTTCTGCTGGAACGGAGCAAAAGAATCGCCCACTGCCGGTTTTCCTGGTGGTTATTGTGGACTCTGGAGGTGTTTGCCACATTTTCCTGCCCGACCAGTTTGTGGAAAGAAACAGAACCTGACACCGTGAGAAAAGCAGAGTTCCAGTTTGGGCCCAACTGCAGGAACTGGCTCCCCCCTCCACCCTCTGTCATGCCGGAGAGGGAAGACATAAGCAATACCGGTGTCCCTTCCGCCCATTTTAGCCGGCTTTCCGAACAGTAATTTCTAGGGCAGAAAATCTGTGGCCCTTCCAATGATTTAGACTTTGGCCCCCAACATCCTGGGGGTTGACTAACGGATCCTTGCCCTTCCCCAACCTAGATGGGTCCTTGGGGGTCCTCCTATATCCGAGAGGCTGCCAGTTTCTTCTGTATTCAGGTAAAGGCGCCAAACCTCACCTTGTTCTCAAATTTCAGCTCTTTCCTTTTCCTCTTGGCTGCATCTCCAGTCCAGCTTCTGGCCCCTTTTCCAGGGGCTCCTGGCTGCCTGATCCTCCCGCGGCCCCCCTCTCAGCCTTTGCTTGGGATTGGATTGAATTTATGGCCGACCAGAAGAGTTCTGTTCTGCTTAGGAAAAGAGATATTTATCTGCCAAGCAACTCTAGCTGTTAACAGATGGGAGCTGTTATCTGTTATCCTGCAGAGGAACCTTAATGTTATAATCAAGCAGAGGGCAGTTTTTTCTGCCTTAGGGGGGGGGGAGGGGGAGGGGAAGAACAGGAAAATAGATCTATGGATGTACGAAGCGCTGACGTTGGGGATAATCCAGGACAGCTGGCAGCGAAGTATCCATGATTACAGAACAGCATTACCAGCAGGACACCGTGTCCCAACTAAGACAGAAATAAGAGGTAAATGGAAAGTAAAATCTTTAGGCGACTGCTTTTTATCTTAACAATGATTGTGGGATGGGCTACAACTCCCAAAAGAGAGGAGGGGAAAACAGCAGTTTCTGCCAGTTATGTGTCACACTCACCAAGGATTTAGCTCAGGGTTTCTCAACCTTGGCAGGTGGAAAAGGGATGGACTTCAACTCCCAGAATTCCCCAGCCGGCTTGAAGTCCATTCTTTTTAAAGCCCCCAAGCTTGAAAAGCGGGAGTCATGACCGGTGTTTCTGAATCTCATTAACTTTAAGATTGGTAGGCTTCAACTCTAAGGTTCTGGGAGGTGAAGCCCATCCATCTTAAAGATTGCTGAAATTCAAAAACATTGGTCTAGACCAGGGGTAGGCAGCACAGCTGGCTCAGGAATTCTGGGAGTTGAAGTCCACGAGTCATAAAAGAGCCAAGGCTGCCTACCCCTGGTCTAGACTAACTTTAGGGGAATCCCGGCCCAGGCCCGGCACTGTCAAAGGATCAGCTGCCTTCAGAGGATGCAAATTGAGACAGGAGTCCCAGATACTTGACTGCATTTCACTGCATGGATTTTGCACATCTGGGGGTTCACGGAAGGAGCTTGGAATCACAATATTATTGCACAAATGACGGGAATTATATGCGACATCGCTGCGGCCTCTATCTGTGCTTGTATCCAGGGCAAAAAAGGTGGGTGTGTTTCAAGACCAGGCAAGATCAGAACTTAAAGCAGTCTGACCTTTCTGACTCTGCCGTCACCCCCAAGAACGTCTTAACAGGGGCCCCCTCTTCTGAAGTACAAACGCTACACACAGGCTTTGGGAAGAAGCTTTTTGAAGGGAAAAACCTGAGGGTGGCAAAGATTGGAGCATGTTGCTCTCACAGGGCTGGTTAATTTGGGAAGAGGGGGAGATTTTATCTCTTGTGTTGCTTAACAGACCTCAATATTATTCTTCATGCTAAGAACAGCCACCATGTAAAAAATGCCAAGCAAACACAGTTTTCTATTCATGGCTACTTTTTAAGAAAAGCTGCTTGGGGTAGCTGGGTTTAATATTTTCTAAATCTTAAGATCATTAGCAGCTCTGTTCTATTTAACAAAAAGCCCAGACCCGTGGTGGCGAACCTATGGCACGCGTGCCACAGGTGGCACTCAAAGCCCTCTCTGTGGGCACACGCACCGTCGCCCCAGTCCTAGGCCTTCAGCTGGGTTTTATAAAACCTTTTCGCTTTAGGTCTCCGCCGCCGTGTGCAAAAAAAAAAGGTTCAATCAATTTCAACTTCTCGCGAGGAAAAAAAAGATCTCGCAAAGTTGGAATTGATTGATTAAATTCTTTAGTCCTACTCAGTCTGCCGTTACCACCGAAACCACGCCCACCCAATGGGCCACGCCTACCTGGCACCCAGCGGTACATTAAGTGGGTTTTGGGTTGCAGATTGGGTACTTGGTCTCTCAAAGGTTCACCATCACGGCCCAGACCAAAGAGGCTTTTAAAGTCAGGAGAGCCAATTCTGAGAAGAAGCCCAAAACCGCAGAATCTTCTTGCTTGCTGCAGTGGTGGGGTTGGGTGGGGGGTTGGGTGGGGGAGAATCGGCCAGTGGGGAGGGGGGATGGTTGGTTTCATGTTCTCCCAAGCCTACTTTGAGACTATTTCCATTGTCTGTGAGAGGCTAGTTGTGTGTGTGTGTGTGTATATGTTTGCACCAACTTGGGCCTTGAACCTCTGAAGAAGGTTGGGAGGAAATGAAGACACGAGCATGCAAGCTGCCCTCCCAATATAATAAAGCTATATTACAAACTATACATCATATATTGGGAAAGGAACATTAGCGCACAGAGGAGGAGGAGGAGGGTACAATTTGATAAAAAGGCCGGATGGAGGAGGAGACGTGGCCCCTCGCGCAGAGGTCGGGCGCCCAGACCCCCACGATGGGAGAAGGGGATCCTTCCTTCCTCGGGTTCCTGGGTGGCCACCATCATGAGGTCAGTAACTGAATGTTCTTCAGCATCTCGTCAAAAGCTTCCCGCGACGGTGCCTCGGCGTTCTGGAAGGAGACCTTGATGCGACTGTAGAGGCTGAACGACTGCAGCTCTAACCAGATGAAGCCGAAGCGGTCATCGTCAAACAAGACGAAGACCCCAGGGGTTCGCTCCGGGCTGGTGAAGCCGTGGCCCGCTATGAGGCCAGTCCCGTAGAAGCTACCGGAAGCAGAAGGAAAAAAAGACACCGTGAGCATTTCCCAAACACTTCCCAAGAAAGTCCAGTTCCCACATTCAATTCAGATATAAGAAGTAGAGACATTTCCAAGAAAACACAAAGCTGCTTTTTCCAAAAGGCAACTGGACTTTAGTTTTTTTCCCTTGAAAACATTTCACTTCTCATCCAAGAAGCTTCTTCAGTTCTGAACTGAACTGAAGAAGCCTCTTGGATGAGAAGTAAAACGTTTTCAGGGAGAAAAAAACCAGGAAAGCCCAGTTGCCTTTTGAAAAAGAGACAATCATGACTTGGATTACTGAGAATCTCCACAAATCTTATTACCAAGAAAAGCCCATCTGGGCCTCAGTTTAACAGAGATCGGCCTTCTGGAGCATCAGCAATAATGGCTCAGTCCAAAGGCCCTCGCTGAGTCGCTTGCTACAACGGCAGTGTTTCTCAACCTTCGCTGGGGAATTCTGGGGGTTGAAGTCCACACATCTGAAAGTTGCCACAGTTGAGAAACACTGCACTGCAGCCTTTGGCAGAGAGAGGCGACTGATTTATGTTTTGACCCACCATTTCGAAAGCTGTTTAAATAATTCCTCCCGATTTTGACGTGCACTATGAAATCAAAATAACAATGCAATCCTGCTTAGTTCTCCAAAGCGGGATTTTGAAGCTTTCCCTCCAGTTTTGACACAGAAAACCAAAATATCGCCGATGGGACTGTAATGACTAATAATAATAATAATAATAAAAATATCTGCCCCAGGGAGGGACCCAGATAATGTCAACATGACCAGCTCCCAAGAAGAAAACAGCCTCCCGTTTTCATAGATTAGGACTTCTTGGCAGAGGCAGGAATTTCAGGGACTCTCACTGAATATCCCAATCAACGTTATCCATGGGAATCTCCTAAACCTTTTAACATTACCATGCTCTGCAGCTGCGGGGATAATCCTCGTTTCGGGAGGCGATGCCGCCTGGCAGGACAAAGGGGCAGGGGGCAGGGGGGGCGCTAGAGGCGGCTGCTCCTTCTCCAGCTGCCTCTGATCCAGCCCCCTCCTCCTCCTCCTCCTCCTGCTGCTGGCCGCCCTCGGCTTCCAGTCCCGTCTCCTCCGGCAGGCCTTCTTCCTGCTGCTGCTGCTGCTCCTGCTCCCGTCGCACCTGTTCACGCACTTCCAGCACGATCCGGGAAAGCTCGCTGAAGTTGCTCAGGTTTTCAATGTCAGGCAGCTGGATGGGGTGGGCCAGGTCAATCTCGACCGTCTGCTGGCCGGCTGGGATGTTGGGATCGCCCTGGAGGTGGTTGAGAAGCAAATGAAAGCGAATCTGCGTTCACAGAAGCAGCCGGGCAGGACTTTGTCCATCTCCTAAGAGTCCCGCTCAGGTCGCTTCCTCCAAGCCCCCGTCTGCTTCTCCCCATCCCTCTTATCTTGAGCCACCATGCAGGTAGTCCCCTACCTTGAAGGAGGCGGTGGTAAGGCCCCTCCTTAAGAAGCCCTCCCTGGACCCAGATGTATTGGCTAATTATCGCCCGGTCTCCAACCTTCGCTTCGTGGCGAAGGTTGTTGAGAGTGTGGTTGCACAGCAGTTCCCTCGACACCTGGAGGAAACAGTCTATCTAGACCCGCTCCAGTCGGGCTTCAGGCCGGGATACAG
>NW_015387625.1:236217-263807 GCF_001527695.2 Protobothrops mucrosquamatus
GGGAATTTTAGCGGGGTTTTTTAGGGGATTTTTAAGGACAATTTTAATGATCGGCCTGTTTAAATATTTCTTTTTAATTCGGCTTTTAATTATTGTATTTGTATTGTAGTTTTTATGAGGCTGTTAGCCGCCCTGAGTCCCATGAGGAGAAGGGCGGGGTATAAATTAAATTAATAAATAAATAAATAAATAAATAAACTTACGCTGGTCACTTAAGGGCTGTTTGAAGTTATAGCCAGCCTGCAAAAGGAGACTTTTGCGACCGGGATTTAAAGTCCCGACAGTCAGGTCTTCTCCACAATTATGTGGCCAACTTCAGGCAGTCGGCAACATGGCCAAATTATGTCCATTGGCAATGTCCCAGGGTCATGTGGCTGCATTTTATGACGGTTTTGCTGGAAACCAGCACTTATTTCTGGTTTTTGTCAAAACTGGGCCTGTAGCAAAGCACTGGTCCGCTTAAGAACTGCTGTGTTTCCTTTACGGCTATCGCGTTTGCTTGATGACCATAGCAAAAAATTACATAATCTTATAATAAAAGTAGCATTTGCCTGCATGATTTTGGTTCCCTGGTCAAGTCTGCCTTGAAGGCTGGAAATCTGCTGGTCTTAGGCAGGTTGTCAGCTCCCTCCCTCCTGCTCAGGAGACTCCCTTCCTTTAGGCCTGGCAGGATTCCAGCACCGTCTCTTTGCACCCGCTGGCTTTCAGCTCAAGAACACCAGCTGGAAAGCAAGGGGGTTACAGGGGCAAGGGAACCGGGATGCCCGGCCCTCTTGCCAGAGGCCGGGAGGGGGAATTATGAGAAGCTGCCTGTCTTCCTGACTCCACTTCAACAGCTCCAGGCAGCAGACGGGACTTCCTATTTGCCCTTTCAGGCTTACAGCTGATGTTTAGTTTTTGTGTTGGTACTGCTATGTCCGGTGTGAGGTATATAGTCTTGGCAATGTTTCTGGGAAGCAGGATGGAAGCATTACTAAAAATAGTAAAAACCCATGGAGCAAGCCACGGTCTAAGACTCCAGAGGCCGGACCCTCCGTGCTCACCGTGATTTTGGTTCCCTTGGCCTTTTTCCCATGGAAGCTGAGCATGACGATCTCCAGGCCGTGGCTCCCGTAGGTCCCTTTGAAGAGGCCTGGCTGGATCAGATACTCCGGACTGCGCGGAGGGAGGTAAATGCGTCGGTAGGTTAAGCAGTTGCTGGAACAGAAAAAGCAGCCCAGGATGAGCGAGAGAGGACTGGTCAGAACCATTCCCGTTCCCTTATCAATTCATGTATTTATTTTTATCAAATTTAGGTGCTGCCCATCTCACTCAGTGATTCTAAATCAGATATTGTGGTGTGAACTTTCATCATTTAAAATAAAAGTGTTGCAAATTAAAGTTTCTAGTCCATTACTCAGAGAGGGACACAAACTAAGGTCAGGCCTAATGAAATCCCTGGAAAACTGAAATGTGGTAAACATAATTTCCTGGCTCCCTGCTGTGGAATTTTCCTTTAATCCTGCATGTTTTGCCCTCTCTCCATTTTCCTTGATGTCCGAAACTCTTTTTTTTTTCCTGTTTCAGTCCTGGCAAATTGGAAAACAACATTAGGGAATGCTGTTTCAAATGCCAGCTTATCCATAGGATTGTGGGTTGTTCCAATGGCGGTTTCTCCCCGTTAGGCAGGCTGCTGTTTAATACTCTAAAGGAAACTGGTGACTAAAATGTGATGGGAAAATTCTCTTCTGCTGGGCTTAAATCCCCAAGAACCAGAAAGGTTGCATCCTTCAACTTAAGGGTAATTCTCTTTCACCTGCTGTTTCCCAGGTAGGCATATGAGTGGGGAAATATGGGAGTCGCAGTCCAGGATTTGTAGAGGACATTAAGTGGGGGGGGCACTAGCTTAGGAGCTGGGGTAAGGCAAGGGAGGAGAGGTCTCCGCTGAGCCCTGCAGAGTTTCCCCAGGGATGTGACGGCTACCTTGTCAAGGGGCCTCTCGGCTCCCCTTTGCATCGCTGGTAAAGTCTGCTCAGGCATTATCAGGAATGCAGAAACCCCCAATATTAGGGGGAGACTAACAAAACTGGAGAGGGGAGGAAGAGGATAAGGGATTTCCCCTCGGGACCACAAGACTGCTGGTGCTAGCACAATTTATTCCTAAATCAGCATCTTGCATCTGTCCCTTGGCTGGGATTGAGGGGAGGAACCAGATTGCCCCCTTCTCCACCTACTCATATTGACTCGTGTAGATGAACTTCATCAAGATGAGCTCCTGCATGTGTTCGTGGAAAATGTCCTCCAGCGTCCGTCCCCATTCTTCTCGGAGCCACGTCCGGAACTCCTGCAAAAATGGCCCGGGAGGGGGGAGGGGATGAGACAGACCGGTTGGATATAGCCCCTTCCAATCCTGTCCGCATTTCCCACTAGGTCCAACACACAGGGTGGGGTTCAGGAAGCCAGCCAGGGACTGGGTGAATAAGCAGCCACCGTCATTCAGAGGTTGGCTTTAGGGGATTGCCGAGGCCAAGCTCACCTCTTGTCTCCCTCCTGACATGCGGTGGTGATCTGTCTGGTTGCACTTGGTCGAAAACTCGTCCTTCTTCACAATCTGTCCGTTTGGGGAAAGGGAGGTTGAAAGTCAGAAGCCCGAAGCCCGGTCTGGAAATGAAGCCCCTGCCTGGACTGGGGGACCTTGGAATAGAGGTCAGGGGGATTGTGCAGTTTTCCTTCCTTCAGTGGGAGAGGGAGAAAGGGGGGGTCTCACCTGGATATGCCCACTGTGGGGTCCCTTGTGTCCGTACATGCACTCGACTGTGGCGCTCCGCCTCTCCATTAGGTGAACCCTGAAGAGGGGCTTGAACCGCATGGGGCCATCCACGTGAGGGTCGTGGGGGGTCAGGTACATCCAGCCAATGATGAACAGGCCGTCGACCTGCCAAGGGCGGAATCGGTGTTAATGGTAGGTGAGAAAGACCTTCAGGAGTGGGAGGAAGAGATGCTGCCTAGGGAACAATTCAACAGGAGAGGTTGCAGCCTGCAGCTGCATAACAGGCAGAGGAAGAGGCTCAGACACAAGGAATCCCCACACACACTTAATTTCTCAAGACTAGAGTGGGAGATTTGTGCTTGCAAACTGTCACATTTCTGTTAATGTAGCCTTACAATAAAGTAGAAGTAGCTCATCTGGCCTGTTTCCTGTCTGGTCTACTTGGGAAGGCTGACAATAGGGGAGGGTCTGCCATTGCTTGCCTTCAGCCTCCTTCCCCCCCCCCAATTGGGATGGTAGCTGTGCCCCAAGCTGTCCCCCCCCCCAATTGGGATGGTAGCTGTGCCCCAGGCCTAGCTACCACTTCAGCCTTCCTGCTCAGCTCCATTCAGTGTGGTTTCCTTTGTTTTTAATAGCTTTTGTCTACTCAGTTCTCCCTGCAAAATGACTCTCCTTCCCCCCCCCCCAACCTTTTAAGCTCCAGAGCGCGTTTGTGCTGCCAAGAAAATGCTCCAGAGAGCCTCGAGCTGATGAAACGGAAGGCTCCTGAAGTTGGTATCAGAAATAAAGACGGGGAAAGGACCCATTCTACAAAACCCATACAGGAAAACTGCCTTTGATCACACAGGAGGAGCGTCTAGCCAACCACTTTTAAGAAAAGACTAGACAGCCACCTGTCTGAAATACTATAGGGTCTCCTGCTTGAGCAGGGGGTTGGATTAGAAGACCTCCAAGGCCCCTTCCAGCTCTATTCTGATTGATTGATTGATTGATTGATTTGATTGATTGATTGACTCCAGCCCTAAAGGAAAGCATTCCTATGCCCCCCCCCAAGCCCAGATACCCTCTCTCCCACACAGGGGACACGGCAGGAGAAATTCATACAAGTTATGGACATCCCATGGATGCGGTTCACACAGTATGTTTGCATCTTTCCCTGATTCTACTTTCAGGCTTAAGGCAGCCATCTCTGAGTGACCTATCTGAACCGGGGAGGCTCTGGGCAGCCTGTGAAAGGAAGGGGGAAAAAAATAGATCTAAACCACCAAGAGATGTTGCCAGGAAAATCGCATGGTATTTATTCTAGGAAGAGTTGATGGACACCTTCTTTGGGGAATTCCTCTTACAATCTCTTCCAAGATTCTACATTTCACTCCAGTGGCATCTAAGTTAATTGGCTGAGATTTGGTGCCCGCTTTTTGACCTGGTCCAACTAGGAAAGCCCGATATCAACCATGGAAATTATAAGAAAATTTTCCTAGCCTGATTGTCAGCATTGATTTAGATGGAGCTTGTCTGAATAACTGGAAATGGTTTTCCCCAGTTGCTTTCCAGTTGCCATTTATGAGATAAGCTGACTCACATGTTTTATGTTCCATTTCTTTCCCAACCTCCACGCAATCTCTCCCAGTAAAGATGTCCCTTCTCCTCATTCTTCAAACGCATAATAAAATCTCTTTCCAGCTGAGGTTAACTTCCTAGAATAAATACCATGCAATTTTCCTGGCAACAATATCCAACAAATTTGCCACGGACTTCTTCCAGGAAGTTTCTCTGATTTTCCAATCTAGCCCTGGATTGATGTCTCTCCTCCAAAGACTAATAGGATCTGGCCCTGCTCAGCTTTTCAAGATCAGCCAAGGTCATCTAGATTAGCGCCTCTCAACCTTGGCAATTTTAAGAGGTGGGGACTTCAACTCCCATCGGGCTGGTGAATTCTGGGAGTTGAAGTCCACGTATTTTAAAACTGCTAAGATTGAGAAACCCTGATTTAAATATTGCCATATCTAGATGAGCTTGTAGGCCTCGACGGATGCCATCAAATTGTTGCTCCCTGGAGGCAACCATGTAGATTGTCTCCATGATGATCTATCCTGACTTGGTCCTCAGTTCTTCCAACGGGCGCCCCCATCAGCCCTGTAACTGAGCATATCCACCCGGTCGGTGGTGGTGGTGGTGGTCTTCTTCTCCTTCTTCTCCTTCTTTTTTCTTCTTCTCTTTTGTTCCATCTTTCCCAATATTACAGACTTCTACAGAGAGTGAGCTCTTCACATTATGTGTCTGTAGTAGGATCAGTAGGATGTCCTACTTCAGGCACATCATGCTTAGGCCTTGACCAAACCATAAATTCCTTCCAGGACAAGAAAGGAAAAAATAATCTTATACCCAGAGAAAAGCAGAGAAGAAAAGCAGAGTTCATACAGCACAGTGGCTCTATATTCCTGAAGCGCCTGGACTTACCACCACATTCAGGAGACCCCCGTATGGTCCAATGTCTGGTTGCCAGAGACCTAAGATATGCCGGTACCGGTGAAGCACTAGGGGAACAAAGGACAAGGACTCAGATATGAAGGAAAGGAATTCCTCAGTAGCAAAGCTAAGCCCAAAGCTTGGTAGGGACGGTAATAGAGTATTCTGCTTACTTTATGGACACATAATGGCCACTAGGCCCTATTCTTGCTCAGGTCTCAAGACAGCTGGCTGGGGAATTCTGGGAGTTAAAGTCCACGCATCTTAAAGGTGCCAAGGTTAGGAAAATCTGTCCTAGAGCAACGGTTTTAGAATTGCATCTCCACCCCCTTAAGACTGCACAGCAGAGCCTCTGATGTTCTCAGTCCCTGAATAAAGCCCAGGGTTTCAATGTTTAACTTTGGCTAATTACATGGTTAGGCAAGCACACTCCATGCGTTCACAGCGCAGAAACCATTGGTCAGTGGAAGGTACATACGGCAGGTGTAAACATCCCTGTACTCCATGTGCTCGTAGTCAGGAAGAATTTTCATAAAACGCCCCGACTTCACTCGCGGGTTTATACCTGAGCAGACACAGCAGGGGACTGTGAAAATGCCGCTCACCTTCGCACGGCCATCGATCACAATGGTGACTTCAAAGTTAGGATCCTGCTGGAGGAGCTGGGCAATTTCTTGGTTCAAATCCCCTGAAACAATTTTTTGGCCTACAAACTTTAAAACGTTCTGCCTCCTTCAGGTGAGTTTAGCTACATCAGTGGCCATGTGCAAAGCGCTTCGGTCTACAATGATCTGAAGAAATTGCTAAGCTGAATTATCGTTGGGTTTGATCTGAATGGTGAGTTACAGTGTAGTTTTATGAGTCAACCAGACACCAGGGCTTATTCAACAAACCGTAATTAAGTAATACTGACATGTATAGAGATAGTCCTTGATTTAAAACAGTTCATTTGGTGACCATTCAAACTTAGCGGCAGGGGAAAAGGTGACTTATGACCATTTTTTACATTTACGATCCTTGTCATGTGATCAAAATTCAGACGCTTGGCAACTGACTCATATTTATGACAGTTGTGCAGCGTCCTGGGGACACGTGATCCCCTTTTGTGGCCTCCTGACAAGCAAAGTCAAGCCAGATTCACTTCACAACAGTGTTACTAACAATTGCAGTGATTCTCTTAACAACGGTGGCCAGAAAGGTCATAAAATGGGGCAAAATTCACTTAACAACTGTCTTGCTTAGTGACAGAAATTTGGGTTCAATTGTGGTCATACGTCAAGGGATACTTATATTACCCCGGGACACCTTTGTCTAAGACAAGTGTAAGAGTTCCACATAAAAGTCGACTGAGAAGTATCAGATCCAAAGGAATGGATGAGTAGGGGATGCTTGTAAGGGAGCCTTCCACGGGTGCATGTCCCCCCCCCCCCGAGGCTGGAGTGAGTGACGATGATGGGAAAAGACTGATTGCTTTCCATTCAGACATGAGGAGGTGACTCAGAGCTATCTAAAATCCTGGCCTCCTGGGGAAGAAGACCCCAAGGCAGCGTCATCTGTCTTCCCTGATAAGCCAAATGGGTGACTGTGGACAGGCTAACTACAGCAATCCACATTTAAGATGTAGTGTAAATTCATTTTCGGAGGCAAACCAGAAGCTTAGGACTTACGCTTGGCATACACATCTCGACAAGATACTCCGGTGATTTCCAACTTCCGTAGGTTCTCGCAGACGCCATATTCTGAAATCCAACGGAGGGACATGTGTCAGAAGGGATTAAGATGTGCTCTCATGCAATGCCATCTGCTGCCCAGAGCAAGCGCATGACCTGCCTTGTTCCAGGGGAGCCTTGTGACCTCCGCTTGAAGCCCTAGTAAGTTTTAACCTTGGACCAGCCACATGGACACAGCCTCCGACACAACTGTTGTTCTCAGATGTCCCACTCTGTGCCTCTTCCTGTTTGCCATTCTAGTTTGTTTTTCAAGTGGAGGCTACTTTAATGTCCCCTTCCATATCAACGAGCCAATCTCACATCTATGTCTTTGTATAGGCAAAAGATGCTAGTGTCATGTGTCTGAGTAACGAAACACTTAAAAGGACGATGTCAACGCTGCAAATACTGTATATTCTTGCTTTGACAGCTAGCAGCCAACATCGGAAGTCAATGCCTTTTGTTTCTTCCCTTCTCTTTCTTCACATTTTTTTCTTTTCCCTTTCTCTACTGTTGTCCCTTACCTTTTGCTTTGTACTTTCATATTTTATGTTATAAATGAATAAAACTAATAAAAATGGTTAAAAAAAAAAGAATTAGCAGCCAACAGGGAAGGACACATCCCTTGGAAGCATCTGGCAGTGAAGGAAACCTCCTCCAATATAAGTTTTTGCGCTGCCTGCCAATTTCAAAAGCTTGTCCTAGGAATCCATGATAACAATCAGGAAACACTCTGAATACTTGAAAAGCTGTTATGATAATGGATGTTACAAAAAAAACACCACCACCCTCTGGTACATCTGATCTAATGCAAGGAAGGGAAAGATGAAAGTGGAGGAGGAGGAGGAGATTAAAAATCTCTCTCCCGCTGCAAATCACCAGAGGAATTAATTATTTAAGGTGTTCTAAAAGTGGATGCAGATGGAAATACATAACTTTGAGCCTTTTCCTCTCATTCCGCAATCTAGATAGCTTGAAGCTCAGGTCCCAGCAATAAAAAATGAATATTCATAAGGAGAAATATCCAAAGAATTATTGACTATAGCTCTGGAAATTTTTACTAGCATGAACCGGTGAAGCTTAACTTGCTGTCACTTTTGCAGGAAGTGGAACCAGTAGCAACAATGCAAACTTGAAGGCGCATTGTGTGGAGGAGGAGGAGGAGGAGGATATAGCTGTTAAGAGTAAAGAGATAAACATCCCCAAGCAGTAAATAAATGCTGGGGAGGGGACCCATAGCTGTGCAGCCCCCCCCTGCTCCTTGTCAATAAAAGTATAAAGCTGTACACATCTGGCAGTCGTTGCTCAAGCCTTTGCTAATGGAAAGAAATTAAATATCCCCCCCTGCCACAAAGGAAGACCACCCTCACCAGTGCCCAATGAGCATCCCACTGAAAGAAGCTTGTTTCTTCAGCATTTAACCCCAAATAGAGCCAAGGGGGCAGCCAAAACACCCCTGGGTGAAGAGCATTCTGGCCTAAGGGAAATTCCTTCTTGACAGAGTTTGGGGAAATAAAAACAGCCGTACCCTTGCCAAATCCTGACCCAGTACTCTGTGCATGCTCTGAGATCACATCCCCATAATATTTCCGAGAAAGCGTTGGGAGGGGACCAAGCCTTTGCCAACGTCCGTGCACAAAGGAGAAAACAATGCTGGGTTGTAGCCTGACACAATACTAGTTGTTTTCCTCACAATGCCCCCCAACTTTCTAAAGGCAACATGATTCTGCACATCAGTTGTTCGTCTGTTGCTGGTTCCCTGTGATGAACTTAAGCCAGGATTCAGATTGGTAGGAAGAACGATTGCTCCCCAGCAGTTACTAAAGGCAAAGATCAGGCTGGCTAACATTTAGAAAGAAAACAAACAAGAACTAAGGGATTATAAGAGGGTTAATCAAAATAAAAGCAGGAGGGTAATTTGCTAATTCAGTCCATGGAGCAGTTGTGAACATCTATTTATAGCCTCATACAAAACTGAATTGCAACCTCTGTGTCCTCAAAGTCATATGAGAGAGAGAAAGGATATTTATTACAGAGTTTCATAAGACTAGAGGCAAAAACTGTTGGGGTTGACTATGGTATGGAGATCATAGCAAATAAACCAAGAGATCTGGAGCCAGATGCCAAAATGGAGCCACTCTGACTAGTAGCCAACATGTGTTCGATGAATTCCTCCATGCTAAAGCAGACAGCTCTTTGATAAGTCTTCCTTTCTCGTCATCCAGAGTTACCTAACTATGTTCTTGCCAGGTTTCCACAGAGTTAAATATGCTCAGGATCATTTCAACATCCGACAGATGCTGCTGCCCTTAAATACACAGCCACACATCCAAATGGAAAGACAATGGTTAAGGTACTGGACTAGGAGGGAGGTCCAAATTCCAGTCTTCCCTTAAGCACTGAAACTGGCTGGTTGACTTTCAACCAGTCTCTCTCTCTCTCTCTGAGCCCTAGGCTAGTGATCCGTGTCACCTGTCCCCTGTACCTCTGCACAGCCAACCTGTCTTCCCTTCTCTTCTCCCCACTTCATTGCAATTTAAACCTGCCACCAGTCCAGTTGTTTCCTGTGTCCGATGAAGAGAGCTGCAGCTCAGGAAAACTTTTGCCTTTTAATGAGATGTTAGTCGGACCCCTTCTGATTTTTGTGGCTATGCTAGCAAATCTGCCATCGCACACTCAAACGTCCTCCAAAAATGGGAAAAGGAAAAAAGAGAAGCACCCATGGGTCTCAGGATAGGACAGGCTACCTTATCAAGTTGTAGCACCTTGCGAGCCACGAAGCTGAAACCTGTTATATCAGATAAGATAGGAACCCAAAACAGAAGGTCAGAAAGAAAACTTTTCTAACCATTTGACTCCTTACAGTATTTTGCCTGCCATTTTCTCCAGCAAACACTGGTCTCTGCTTTAGAGAAGCAGGTATTGTACCATATCCAGTGTCTGTAGTATAATACAATGAGTTGGTTTCCCAAAGGGATGTATTGCTGTACAGGAAAAAAGTTGCCTCGTTTTAAGAAGACATGATTTAAAAGAGGTGTGCTTTAAAAAGTGTAGTTGAAAAGTTAGAATGTTGGATTAGAACAAAGGGAGGAAGAAAGAAAAAAAACGACTCACCAGAACTTCAGACAACAATCTGCCAAAAAGGATTAGACCAGGGGGTATCCAATCTTGGCAACTTTTAAGACTAGTGGACTACTTCAACATGCTGGCTGGAGAATTCTGGGAGTTGAAGTCCACAAGTCCAGGAGTTGGACACTCCTGGATTAGATAATCCAATTCCTGGCAATTCAAGAAGATACATCCCAAAAATAATGTTTTAGGTGTATGTCCAAAACAATTAGACCTAACTGTAGAAAGAAATGTAGGAACTCAGACTGCTCAAGAAGTCTGCTAAAGCCTTCAGTAGACCGAGACCATATACAGTATCTTATCTAGTTTTCCTCACAATAACCATCATGGAGGAAGATGGCGCTTGGCCCAAATCATCTCTGGCAGGAAAGATTAAAGCGATTTGAGGCTCAATGAAGTCCCTTTAAGAGGCAATTCTGGGTCTCATCCAGTCCAGGAGGATGAGTCAGTGCTATCGTCTTCCACATCCCGAGACCGAGCTCTCCCCCCCAAAGAGGAGAGAGCCAGTGCAGGCATCCCGAGAGCATTGCCAGGCTCTGCCTTGGGCAGACACAGCTGCGCTCAGGCGTCTGCCCCCAACCCCCTCCGTGCCAAGCCCAAAGGCATGACTTCATTGCAGGCAGCAGACGCAGCAGCTACCGGGAGAGCAGGGCCAGGGACGGGCTGCATTAAGGGCCCCCAGGGCAACGCTCCATCTGCAGTGCTGAAGAGAAAGACGAGGTGGGCCGGCTGGGGAGTGATCAGCAGGACAGGGGCTGCAAAAGGAAAGGGCTTTCCCCCAAATCTGGCTTGGGAGCTCTGCTTTGGCAGCGCATTATCCTCCCACTCCTTGTGTTCAACCTAAGCAGGGCTACAATGAATGGCTCAAATCTACAAACTAGTTGGATGAACTGTTTTAACAGGTGCACACTACGCTGTAGATTTACACAACTGCAGTCCTTGAAAGACGCAATTAAGCTTCAGATTGGGCTACATAAGACTACCAAAGCGAGGGACAACAATAACAGGTATCACGATTTAAAACAAACAAAAAAATATTGGCTGAGTTCACACCACACAGTTAACCACTTAGACCTAGCCAGATAAGTTTTAGCTTTTTTGTGTGTGTGTAGCTTAGCACACTGGGGAAAAAATATGACTGTTTCCGATTCAATTAGGTGAATCCCTAAAGTGGGTTCAGTCAATAATTAGGTTCAAGATACTGCACGAACTAGTTACTACAAATAAGTATGGAGTTATTTTTGAGTTTAGGTCAGAGGTCTGATTATTCTTGGCAACTGGCTTATAATCACACAGCTATTTCGACCGGTTACTAACTGGCTGAAAACTCAGACTTCTCCATTTACTTCCTAGAAGTTATCCAAATCAGCCCTATGGCTGTGAAATGGACTTTACCAAGCTATTCTAGGTCTGCCTCTCACTGAAATTCATCTGCTCCATTTTTGTTCCTTTGCAACCTCTCTCCTCGGGTTGGGAGGCTGTCCACACCCTTCTTTGCAAATTATCACTAAGCTTTCTAGAGAACAGAATCTTCCATGTGACTGTACAGTTGCCTGGAAAGAACTTCAAAAGCAAAGGAAAACAAAGTGGTGGACACTTCAAGAGGCTCAAGGGATAAATCTGCCCTGTGCAAGGAGGACCTGCGTTATCTTCCCTGGTCATTCCTAGTTAATTCTCCTCTAAGAATCCCCTCTCTAAAGACCCCTTTTTTCTTTTCTCCCTTGCCATATGCTAAATAAATAAATCTTTTCTCCCCAAGTGTGTACCAGAACATGCTCTGGTCTTTTAAGAAGACAGCTACGTGTCTGAAATAGTATAGAGTCTCCTGCTTTAGTAAGAGTTGGAAGACCTCCAAGGTCCCTTCCAAGGGTGATGATGATGATGATGGTCTTAAGAAGAGGCAAATCTTGGTGCTTCTCTCCCTGTTTGTTTGTTTGTTTGTTTGTTTTTTGACCTTAAGTCTTGGGTCTCTCCCCTAAGACAGCTATAAACCTGCACCTCTAGTAAGTGCAGGAAATCAGCGCACCTGTTGGCAGTCACTTCTCCAGCTTCCTGATATACTTTTGCCAGTCTCTGCTTGTCAAGAGTCAATAGAAAAAGCAAAAGCTGTGGCTTCTGAGGACAAAGGTTTAGTTGCAGTTGCCTTGAAGTTACCCGTATATTTTAAGGACAGCGTGAAATGCCACTTTGTGGGCCATACGTTGCCTTTGCCGCTTGGGATACAACCGCCAGGTAAAAGGGCCTTTTGCACAGAAGCCGATGTTGGTCGGTGGGAATCTCTGTTCCTTCTGCTGCAGGAACTAAAAGCTCCAATGCCAGGGGGAAATGCCAGAGTCGCCTCGCGGAGGCATGCGCGGCAGATAGATAGATAGATAGATAGATAGATAGATAGATAGATAGATAGATAGATAGATAGATAGATAGATAGATAGATAGAGGCAGAGATCATACATAGATTACAGATGATAGATGGATAGAGATTATAAATAGATTATAAACAGAGATAGACAGATAGATAACAAAAAATAAAATAAAAATAAAACACAGGGACCCTCTTAAGCGCCGGTCCGGGGTCTGCAAGCGATGCCTCCCAGCCAGTCCCTCTCCCGGCCGCCCCTCTGGGGGGGTCCTTTCCTCCGGGGCCCCCCGAGCCTCCCCCCTCCCCCTCCCCCTCCCTGGGCCGGCCTGGCGGGCCTCACCTTCCCGGCAGCGCCGGCGCCAGATGGTGTCGGTGCGGAGGATGCGTCGGAAGGCGCTGCAGACGAGCGCCAGGCTGGGCAGGTCCGTGCCGGGCAGCGAGCCGAAGATTTGCACCAGCAGTTCCGGCGGCAGCTCCAGCAGCGAGAGCGGCGCTCGGCCGGCCGCCCCGCCGCGCCCCGCCGCCTCGCTCCCCGCCGCCGCCGCCCCCTGGCCTTGGCTGCCCTCCTCGGGGTCGGTGTCCGGCTCGCTGCTGTCGCCGGCCGTCCCCTTGCGCTGCGAGCCNCGCCGCCGCTCCCGCACACCGGGATGCGGTAGCGCGGCCAATCGGTGCCCGCCGTTCCGGGAGGCCCCGCCCCCCGCGCGCCCGAGGCTGCGGCCCGCCACCAATCGCAGCGCGGCTCTGTGCTGAGCCGCTATTCCCGCGGGGGGAGGGGGGAGCCTGGTGCTCTCCCAGCTGGGAGGCTCTCGCGCAGCCGTCGCCCGACCCGGCAGGGAGCCCCGCCGGGGGCAGCATGGAGGGGGGCTTGGGGGGGGGAGGAGGCGGACTGCGGGGTCCTTGGTGGCTCTCTGAGCTGGGTTATGCGCAGACGTTTCATGAACCAGTGTAGGTAACATCACCAGCGCTAGAAGGGTTGCAGGGAGGAGGAGGAGGTCCGTGGGGTCCTTGGTGCTCTCTGAGCTGGGTTGTCTTCTTGCAGACGTTTCATGACCCAACTAGGTAACATCATCAGTGTTAGTAAGGAATGGGGGTTTGCAGAAAGGAGAGGAAGAAAGGGAGGGAGGGAGGGAGGAGAAAGAGCAGGAGGAAGAAAGGAGGGAGGGAGGAGGGAGAAGTCCGTGGGGTCCTTGGTGCCCTCTGAGCTGGGTTGTCGTCTTGCAGACGTTTCATGACCTAACTAGGTAACATCATTAGTAAGGAATGGGGTTTGCAGAAAGGAGAGGAAGGAAGGAAGGAAGGAAGGAAGGAAAGAGGGAGGGAGGGAGGGAGGGAGGAGAAAGAGCAGGAGGAGGAAAGGAGAGAGGGAGGAGGGGAGGTCCGTGGGGTACTTGGTGCCCTCTGAGCTGGGTTGTCTTGCAGACGTTTCATGACCAAACTAGGTAACATCATCAGTGCTACTAAGGACTGGGGTTTGCTGTCAATTTATATTCTGGTGGCTTGCCTGTCTGCAAAAAAAGAAGCAAACTCAAAAGATTACCAAGGACCCCATAGTCCTCCTCCTCCTCCTCGCAAACCCAACTCCCTTCTAGCACTGATGATGTTACCTAGTTGGGTTCGTGAAACGTCTGCAAGAAAACCATCAGGCTCAGAGAGCCCCAGGGACCCCTCATTCCAGCTCCGAGCTACAAAGATTCTCCTTTCTTGGTGCTTTTCTCCTGCCCACTTAGCCCGGGAGCCACGCCCACCTCCTGAGAAGGGAGTCCCGGGGGGGCCACGCGAGGGGCGCCCTTCTCCCCTCGGACCGTCCTGCCCGCGGGGGGAGGCGGTCCCGCTGCCCTTTCCCTTGCGGGGCTTTGAACCTGAGTTTGGGGCAGCCGTTGTTCCGCAAAAATTCCTGGGCACGCGGGAAGGGTCTTCCGCGGGGGAGTTGCAAAGCCCCCAGCCCCCCCCCCGCCTCTGCCCCCCGGCTTTGCAAGGGGAGAGAAAATAAAATAATAAAAAAACTTGGCGTGCCCCGTGTGAGGCTCGAACTCACGACCTTCAGATTATGAGACTGACGCGCTGCCTACTGCGCCAACGAGGCTCCTGTCGAAATGCTCGCTCTGGAGCCCCCTTGAGGCCGAGCCTGCCCTTTCCTTTTTGGGGGGGAGACTGGCTGGAACGGTCCTGGAGCCCTCCCAGCGCTGCTCCGCGCGACCCCGTTTCTCCGGTAGTCCGAGGAAAAGAGTGCAGGCCAAGTCTGGCCGCCGGAAAGCAACAGGGGGCTGCACCGAAACCGGCATGAAATCGTTTGGGGGAGAAAAAAAACTCACTTTCACTCATAAAAAATTGCATTATTAAAATTGCATTATTATTAATAAATTGCCTCCGTACAGGGGGTCTTCGACCGCGTGTCGGTGCCCACAGGCGTCCCCCAGGGCTTGTTTTTAATGTCCCAGAGACGTTGGTCTCGTTTTTAACTAATATTTTGTATTCTGCATAATGCAGTACAGATGTTGAAAAATAACTTCCCTGGAACCATGCCTTACTCATTTAGAAAGGCAGACTACTACGGTGAATAACGTTCCAGTGGGGCACAGAATTATTGCCAGGTTCGGTCCTGTGCTGCGGGTTCAAAGCAGGTGGATCAAAACTGCGACTGTCATAAATACGAGTCAGTTGCCAAGCCTCTAATTCTGATCACGTGACCACAGGGATGCTGCAAACAGTTATTAAGTGTGAAAAATAGTCCTAAGTCGCTTTTTTTCACTGCTGTTTGAACTGTCACTAAATGAACTGTTGTAAATCAAGGACAATACAACTTTTCAGCAAAGAAAGCAATTGCAGCAATTAAAGTCTGACCAGAATTACTGAACATAAATATAGAATCCGATGCATGTTTAATCAGGAATAAGTTCTTTTCTTTGCCCATATTCAGTGCGGTTTTCACTGACAATGGCCAACTTTGCAATTCCCAGCACTTTTGCTTTGGGATTAAATTCCACTAACTCAACAGGATTTATTTCCGAGGAGTCATAAACGTGGCTTGTTGACAGGTTGAATCAAGGGGGCCCTTGGTGCTCTCTGAGTTTGCTTGTTTTCTTGCAGACGTTTCTTTACCCAACCCGGTATCATCATCAGTGCTGGTGATCTTAGCGCTGACTAGCACTGATGATGTTACCTAGTCTGGGTAATGAAACGTCTGCAAGAAAACAAACAAGCTAAGAGAGCACCAAGGTCCCCGCCTGTCAACCCTCAGCTACAAATATTCTCCTTTAGTCGCACAGGTTGAATCTCATGACGTCGCGCACAAGGCAGGCAGCCAAGGAGCCTTGAGGGAATGACTCATCATTGCTCTGGCTCAATGCATTTGAAAAAATCAATCATTATTAAAAATTCACCACACCCTGTCACATTACTGCCACCAAGAAAGAGCCATCGCCATCGGCTTATAGCATCTGCAATACAGGACTCTGAATGCTTCAGGTTTAACCACAATTAAACCCGAGACATCACAATCAAAACCTGGCTTGTTGTTACCTAAATGCTTTGGTCTTCAGGGATGGTCCAAAATATTGTGGGGGGGGGTGTCAAATGGTTCCTCCTTGCCTCTCACACTCACCCCAGAAGGAAACGTACACCAAACCAGTCAAGTGATTTTAGGATGCAAAGCATAAAATGCTGCAATATTTTTTTCTGGGAAATTCAGCCATGGGGTGGGCTGTGGGCTGTGGGCTCTCAACCCTCAAAGGTGAAACTTGGTGGAATTTAATGCTAACATCACAGACGCTTTCCATATTCTCTTTGGAAATCCAGTATCTTCTATCCTAAATTATACTAACTATCCTTAAAAGCATATTTTCCAATGCTTCACACCTTAATTCTTCTTAAACCAGGCTTTCAAATAGTTACTTCAATTAACTTATTTAAAACATTTCTATAGCTGCCCATCTTATAACCAGTGCTGGACAGCTCCCAATGAAATCCTTCTGAAATTCACACGAGTCAGTTTCAAACATCTAAAATGTGCCTTTTAGCCCTAATAAAGGAATTGAGTTTATAAAGCGCATTTGATATGTAATTGTAGATTATCCAATAGGATCAGAAAAAATGTTAAGCCCCAACAAGCCAGCTATTTCATGGTTTAACACATTTGCTCCAGGCTTCCTAGTTCAAAAGCAGCTAAATTTGACAGAGAGGTCGGTGATGATATGATGCTTTGTAGTTGTTGGACATAGGCATCCAGAACAATTTACTCATCTCACGTGTGTGGTGTGCTACATATATGACATCACTTATTGTCAGCTCCAGTTCTTGCGTATATCTGTCAAAGTCATCTTCCTTATTTTGCACACTCACTCACACGCCCATGATCATCCTGCCAGGTGAATGTCTATGGAGATTCTCAGTCACCCAGGTCATGGTTGCCCCAAAGAAAAACGAAGTCCATTTGCCTCTTGAAAAATTACCTTTGGAACTGCCAGGGGAATATGCCCTTAGTAGAAACCTGGTTAAACAGCCTCACTAAAGAGGTGATGCTAAGGAGTGATCCATTTTATTCAGCATCTCTTTTCCATTCCTCAGATGCAAAGAAAATATGCCAAAAGACTCTTCAAGTCTCTGTGCCAACAACAACAGCTTTATGACTTTCATTATTTGTTGGATTGTGTACTGTGAGAGGGACTAGAAACATTCAGGGCCTGTAGCAACCTGTCCCTTGGCAGCTGTCCCATTGTTCCGAAGGGGCTTGAAGGATGGGTTTTGACTCTCTCTAGGAAGGCCCTGCTATGTTTCCCCCAGGCCATTCCTTGCAACGAGGATCTGCAAGTCCCGTGGATGATGAAGCAGATGACAAGCCTGTCAATTGCAAGGATGGAGCATTATGCAGCACAGGAAATCCTCGAGTAACCAGGAATGAAGATCCTGTCATGGAGGCCTCTGGCTCCGAGTGCAAGTCCTGCTAAGCCTGAACATGGCAGCAGCCTTAGGGATCCCCAGTGGGGAGGCAGATGGACGGCGGGGCACCCCAGATGGGCTTTCAGCAGCCAGAAGTGAGAAACTCTGAACGAAATAAAATAACCTCCAAGCAAAATGGGCCACAAATGAGTCTGGGGAGTGAATCTTCCAGCTGCCAAATGCATCTGCAGCACAGCTCAAGGAGCAGGTTAGATGAGGGTGAGGAGGATGGGCTCTGTAGCTCAGGTCTCTACAAGGCAGAGAAGGGGAGTCTGCAGAAGGGCGCTGCATGCCAGTAAGAACGATGGGAGTTGTAGTCCAGGATCTTGGAACTTAACATTTCTGGCGGTGACCAACAGCCTAGGAGCTGGAGAGGATGGGAGGGCATCAGGCCTAGCTGGATGAGACCGATGGGAGTTGTGATCCCCAAACTCTGACATGACGACAGGGCTGGGTCGCCATGGTAACCGCGGCGCCGGGAGGGGAGAAGTTGGTGCCCGACCTGCGCATGCGCGCGGGCGTCCACCTCTTCGCCGGGGAGCGCCGATTGCGCAGGCGCAGCTGGAGCCCAAGCGCCGCCGCGGCCTACTCTTCTGCCGCTTCCTCCCTCCCTCCCTGTGACGTCAGAGCCCGGGAGGCGGGGCGGGGCGGGTCAGCTGACCGCGGGAGGGCGGGGGGAGGAGGAGGGCGGAGGGAGGAGGCCGGGCGCTACTGAGGAGGCCGCAGAGACGCCGCCGCCGCCGCCGCCGCGATGCCCTCGGAGAAGAGCTTCAAGCAGCGACGCACCTTCGGTGGGCCCGGGGGCAGACGGGCTGGGGGCGCCGCGGAGGCCGGCAGAGGCCTTTCCCCGCGCCGGCGTGGGCTGCGGGCGATGGGAGTTGGAGTCTTCCCCGAGGAAGACGGGAGGGGGGGAAGGAGTGGGGAGGGGGCCTGACTCAGAGCTTGGGTCCCGCTTCCCTTTGGCCGCAGTTCCTTGGCCCCACACAACAGCCCTGCGGAGGAGGCCGGGAGGAAGGAGAGGGCAGAGAGAGAGAGAGAGAGAGAGAGGCCCTTCCCCCTCCCTCCTTGCCTGGGAGTCCCCCCCCCGCTAGGAAGGACGGAGGGGCCTCGGGGGAGGAAGGATCCCCACACTGGGAATCCAAAAAGACACCCCCCCAACGACCCTCGCCCTTTTCTCCAGGAAGCCCCCCCCCAGAGCCTTGCACCTGCCCCCCCGCTGCCCCCGGAGAATATTGAGCACTCCAGCCCCTTCCCCAAGACCCCTCCAGTGCCCAGGGGTGCCTCCCCATGGGGATCCCCCCTCCCCCCATTAAACCCCGCCTGGAGCTGGGCAACCTGTCAGTGCAAGGGCTGCTTGTGCGGCTTCTTGGAATCCAGGCGTAAACAGGCCTGGCGACCGTCACTTCCGCCTGGCAGGCGGGCATCGTGGGCTGGCTGGCAGGCACACCTTCCCTGGGAGCCTGGAGGGCGCCTGGTTGCAAGTGCCGGTCAAGGTTAGGAGGCTGAGCGGGTCAGGCAGGGTGATCTGGGTCCTGGGGCGGTTATGTGATGGGTGGCAGGGGCTGCACGGGGCCTTCCTCTGCAAATGGAGGGGGGGGGGAGAAATAGTCCTGCAGCTCCCCAGGGAATCGCCTGTGTCCTGGGCATTGCCAGGGTCCCTGCAGCAAATGCGAATCCTTTCTTCAGGTGTCTAGTAAGACGACCTGATGGGCACCTCCGAACAACCGGGTTGTTGTGGTTGTGGAAAGGCTGAATCACAGGTGATTATTTCACTAATTGCATGGCTGACTGCAATACTCAGGGGCAGGTGACTTCCGACAGACCAGAGGCAGAAAAGCGGAAGAAAATATTGAGCATTTCCCTCCTCCCAGCAAATAAAAATAGGTTTTATGATTGGGAGGGGAAAAAGAAATATCTGCTCTTGCAAGACTTGTGAATTGGTTTGTTTTCTACTGGAGTTTTAAGTTCAGCTGTTAAATGGAATAATTCAGGCTTAAATGTGATTTTCTTTCTTTCTCTCTCTCTCTTTCTGCGTAAGAGGACTGTGTTTTGTGTGGTTGATTCTGTTTTTGTTCTGCCTAAACTGGTTTTCCTGCTCCTCTGGTAAGGCGGAAGAAGATCTGGGACTTTGTTTTGTTTTTGTGCTGCTGAAAATGAAAGTAAAGGTCACGTTTGCTGTTTGTTTTCCTTTACGAAGCAAATCTTATGTAGAACCTCGTCTAGGCCATAGCAGTAGAAATAACCACTGACTACCTTTGTATTTTTTGAAGGGGTTCATATTATACTTCGTTAAAGCTGATTTTAAACAAGTTTAATTAGTTTCTTTTTGTAGGATAGAATTTAGCAATAACTTTACTTTTTCCCCTTTTAGAACAAAGAGTAGAAGATGTCAGACTTATTCGTGAACAGCATCCAACAAAGATACCGGTGAGTTGGCTTCAAACTGGTCCGTCTAATGGTGAGACTTAGTTAACAGTATCAGCAGTATCCGAGGGCAGAGGGTCTAAAGGGTTAAACAGTTTGATGTTGTTGTAGTCATAATTAGTGAAAGATACTTTGACCTGTGTTGTTTATTTTAAAGAAGGGTACACATTTGTTTTGCTCCAGAGCTCAATTTCTGATTGCAGCTGGCTTTTCTTTTAATATGTAACTGACTGGAGAAAGGAAATAGATTGAAATAACAGGGAGAACTGGATTCACAAGCTTCCGATTTATTTTGAGAGAGGAAGATCTAGAGCAAGAGAAGAATTCGTTCCTCCAATGCAGTTTGAAGCTCCCTTTCGCTAATTCGTTAAGATGTTCTTGATAATATTTCTGTGGACCTTGAGTGAAAACTCAAGATTGCATGCCACAAAGGAACCAAAAGTATACTTCTATTGAAGCATCGCAAGACAGCAACAGAATCATTACTACAAAATAATAAGAAATTCATCCAAATGAATAAAGCCATATTAGACGTCGAAGAAAGAAATGGTGCCTATATTGATAACCGGTAGCCCTTCTCAATAATATCATTCCCAAAGGTCTGTTCCCTGTTGTACATCTAGTTGGGAAGGAAATACAGAAGACTTCCAAAACTTTGTGAGCTTGTGTAGGAAATAAGGAAATAGTGATAGAGCTGGACAGATCGGGCAGAGCAATAACAGAACAACAGAGTTGGAAGGGACCTCGGAGGTCTTCTAGTCCAACCCCCTGCTCAGGCAGGAAGCCCTATACCATTTCAGACTAATGGTTATCCAATCTGTTCTTAAAAACCTCGGGTATTCTTGGGCACTGAATCCAAGGCCCAAGAATAGTTCTGTTCACAAGGATTTCTCAAACACCTTGGAACCCCATCTGCTTTTGTTGACTTCAGCCTTTTGCAGCCCCTGTCCCAAGAGGGGCTTGGGCAGATCCGGAGGGGAGGGAGGGGCATTGGAGTTAAGGATATTCTCTGAATTGATTGCCTCTTTCTAGGGTAAACCTGCACACCCTTCTGTGGTGTAGAATTGTGTATCTAGAATAGAGGTCATCCACCTCCCAGAGGGCTCCTGACCTTGTATCACTCTTGTCCTGAGCCTGTTCCAGGGAAAGATGCCGTTGCTTTAAAGAGCATGTGATGGGCTTTGTTAAGAACATTTACATGGAAGGAAACCACCACCACCACCACCACCACAATGTTAAAATGACAAAACTGGATTAGAAGAAAGTAAAAAGGGGATTTCCATCCTCTGGTCCAATGATAGGCCCATGGAGGGTGCAATGTGACTGCTTGCCTGATTTTGCTGTGTTAGATGCTTGTGTAATTCTTGGGCAAATCCCATTGCAGGAAGTGTGCAGTTTTTAAAGTTCTGCTCACTGCAAAAGATAATATGAAACCATCATTTTCCAGTCATGTTCTCCCATCAGAGCAAGGAGCAAAATTCAGAATAGCCTGACTGGCATTGTCAGCATTGTAGACCAGCTGGGGGCCTTACCCCCCACCCCCTTCCTGCCCTTCCCTCTGGATTGTCCAGATCAATGGCTGATTAGGCTGCCTGCACATGTTACCCCTCCCCCCCACCTGGTTAAGGGCGTCATGTGGACCAGCCAGGAGAGTCTTTTGCCCCTGATCTGTTTGCATTTTCAAGGAAGGAAATCAGGTCAACTGCATGGAACAGACTCCTGAAAGGCCATTGGATGTAGCTGCTGAGATGATCCTTGGCAATTTTTAAAATTTATTTACCTCTCCATCATAAAAGTAACCTAGCAGAATTTGTGGTCTTTGGGAATAGCCTGCTAACTGAAGACATGATATCAAGAGTGTCTGGAGTTGGATGAGGGAGTAATTTCCATCAAATAAAGCAGTAAATAATTAAGGAATCACTGTGCATTTGTTCGTTTTCTTTGTTAACTTACATAATTGATTTGTTCATATATGTTGTAATACAGTACTTCTAATCCACCGCATCTGCGGGGATCCTGGGCAGTTTGCAACATCAAACATGAAAAAAAATATAGATGAGAATTAGTACAAGGAAAAAAAAATTAAGGCCTGGTAAATCTCAAGATAGGTATTATCATCAGCCAAAATTAAAATCAGCATATTTACATTTTTCCTTTTTTTCCCAGTGCCAAATGTAGCAGAACACACAGCCTTTTGTATTGGAACTATGAAATCTGTTACTTTGAAGAACATTAGTTTTTAAATTTGAAGCCCAAGTAGTCCTTTTTGTTTCCTTTTCTTTCCAAAAAGAACTAACAATGAGGCAAGCAGTTACATCCAGTTCCATTTTTATACCTGTCATATGATCTCTTTAGTCAAGTCAACACTGGCCTGTCTTAAGTAATGGCAGCAGTTCTGCATTAAATAGGCTTACATAATCTCTTTCAATGGCACTTCTCTCTTTCTCAATGACAAAAACTGTCAAGCTTTTGCTTAACAAAGAGCCAGGTTATACTGTATCAGGCTGTAAGGATCAAGCATTGTTCTGTAATTCAGAACATGTAAAAATTGGTAAAAAATGCAAATGATAGAACTCTTTTGAGCTGATCTTTCTGCATAGACTTTGTCTGGGAGCCAGTCTCATTGAAGTGTATAATTTATATTGTGTGGGCATGCATAGGATTGTACTGTAACCGTCTTGATGTAGTGCTTGGCTAATCAATTCCCTTAGAAAACTAATGCAGTTACTCTTTAGGTTAAATATTTTTTCTTCTGAGGCCATATTTACAAATGGCATCATTTCCTCAGTGGCCTCAAAAGAGCAGAGATAACGTCTGGGCAAATGTTGGATTGATGATGATGATCTGTAGTGCCTTTTATTTAAAACCTCATTTTTGTTACTTCCACGATTTCTCCTGCAATCGCCTCTATCTTCTCTTGTTTTAAACCTATCATGATAATTCTGGACACACTTCAGCAGGGTTTTAATTAAAAGAAAGGCAACTAGATCCACGAATATCAATATACCCTTTGTGTTGTTCAAGGTGTTGGTTTTAAATACTGCTGAGTAGAAATCACAGGTAACAATATGAACCCCGCTCTTGTAATACCAGTAAGCATGGGTTAGAAAAACATAGTTCCATTTTGTGCCAATCCAGACATAAAATGTGAATTTAAAGCTCCCCGTCTGTCACATTCCAACGTTTGCTTTTACTCTTGGCATCTTTTCCAGGTAATTATCGAAAGATATAAAGGAGAGAAGCAGCTTCCCGTTCTGGACAAAACAAAGTTTCTGGTCCCAGATCATGTCAACATGAGTGAGCTTATCAAGATAATCAGGTATTTAACCTGTAATCATTTGCATGCAAATTCACTTTTTGTGATACCTAAGAAACAAGAGGCCACCAGTTTTTATTGGGACTCTGTTGGCTAAGAACTCTAGGAATTGTTGTTCTGCAATATTAGGGGAGCGCCTAAGCCGAGACAAGCTACTATAATGGATAACTCAGCCAGGATTCCACAAGGCTCAGCTGACTTGTGGCAAAACCCAGATCTTAAAATGCAGCCTACTCAGGGGTAAAGCTGAAGAGGGGCAGGTGCTGTTGGGCTTTGGGTTGTCCCAAAGATGCTTTTCCAAAAGGCGACTGGACTTGCTTGGTTTTTCCTTGAAAACTTTTTGCTTCTCATCCAAGGAGCTGCTTCAGTTCTGACTGAATCAGTACTTTTGGGATAACCATGAACTAAACAACATCTCCCTAGACCACTGCTGGTTGGTATTGAGAAGGGTGGGTCTATTCCAACCTGAGCAAACTAGGTGGGACCTGGAAAAGAATCCCAGGGTCCGTTCAATGCATTGATGGAGGGGGGGGGGAAAGGATTCCGTTTTGTCAGCCCCTTCAAAATCTATGAACGGCCTTTGTGAGCCTGGCTGCGGTGGCAGGTATCCANTGTTAAATGGAATAATTCAGGCTTAAATGTGATTTTCTTTCTTTCTCTCTCTCTCTTTCTGCGTAAGAGGACTGTGTTTTGTGTGGTTGATTCTGTTTTTGTTCTGCCTAAACTGGTTTTCCTGCTCCTCTGGTAAGGCGGAAGAAGATCTGGGACTTTGTTTTGTTTTTGTGCTGCTGAAAATGAAAGTAAAGGTCACATTTGCTGTTTGTTTTCCTTTACGAAGCAAATCTTACGTAGAACCTCGTCTAGGCCATAGCAGTAGAAATAACCACTGGCTACCTTTGTATTTTTTGAAGGGGTTCATATTATACTTCGTTAAAGCTGATTTTAAACAAGTTTAATTATTCTTTTTGTAGGATAGAATTTAGCAATAACTTTACTTTTTCCCCTTTTAGAACAAAGAGTAGAAGATGTCAGACTTATTCGTGAACAGCATCCAACAAAGATACCGGTGAGTTGGCTTCAAACTGGTCCGTCTAATGGTGAGACTTAGTTAACAGTATCAGCAGTATCCGAGGGCAGAGGGTCTAAAGGGTTAAACAGTTTGATGTTGTTGTAGTCGTAATTAGTGAAAGATACTTTGCCCTGTGTTGTTTATTTTAAAGAAGGGTACACATTTGTTTTGCTCCAGAGCTCAATTTCTGATTGCAGCTGGCTTTTCTTTTAATATGTAACTGACTGGAGAAAGGAAATAGATTGAAATAACAGGGAGAACTGGATTCACAAGCTTCCGATTTATTTTGAGAGAGGAAGATCTAGAGCAAGAGAAGAATTCATTCCTCCAATGCAGTTTGAAGCTCCCTTTCGCTAATTCGTTAAGATGTTCTTGATAATATTTCTGTGGACCTTGAGTGAAAACTCAAGATTGCATGCCACAAAGGAACCAAAAGTATACTTCTATTGAAGCATCACAAGACAGCAACAGAATCATTACTACAAAATAATAAGAAATTCATCCAAATGAATAAAGCCATATTAGACGTCGAAGAAAGAAATGGTGCCTATATTGATAACCGGTAGCCCTTCTCAATAATATCATTCCCAAAGGTCTGTTCCCTGTTGTACATCTAGTTGGGAAGGAAATACAGAAGACTTCCAAAACTTTGTGAGCTTGTGTAGGAAATAAGGAAATAGTGATAGAGCTGGACAGATCAGGCAGGGCAATAACAGAACAACAGAGTTGGAAGGGACCTTGGAGGTCTTCTAGTCCAACCCCCTGCTCAGGCAGGAAGCCCTATACCATTTCAGACTAATGGTTATCCAATCTGTTCTTAAAAACCTCGGGTATTCTTGGGCACTGAATCCAAGGCCCAAGAATAGTTCTGTTCACAAGGATTTCTCAAACACCTTGGAACCCCATCTGCTTTTGTTGACTTCAGCCTTTTGCAGCCCCTGTCCCAAGAGGGGCTTGGGCAGATCCGGAGGGGAGGGAGGGGCATTGGAGTTAAGGATATTCTCTGAATTGATTGCCTCTTTCTAGGGTAAACCTGCACACCCTTCTGTGGTGTAGGATTGTGTATCTAGAATAGAGGTCAGCCACCTCCCAGAGGGCTCCTGACCTTGTATCACTCTTGTCCTGAGCCTGTTCCAGGGAAAGATGCCGTTGCTTTAAAGACCATGTGATGGGCTTTGTTAAGAACATTTACATGGAAGGAAACCACCACCACCACCACAATGTTAAAATGACAAAACTGGATTAGAAGAAAGTAAAAAGGGGATTTCCATCCTCTGGTCCAATGATAGGCCCACGGAGGGTGCAATGTGACTGCTTGCCTGATTTTGCTGTGTTAGATGCTTGTGTAATTCTTGGGCAAATCCCACTGCAGTAAGTGTGCAGTTTTTAAAGTTCTGCTCACTGCAAAAGATAATATGAAACCATCATTTTCCAGTCATGTTCTCCCATCAGAGCAAGGAGCAAAATTCAGAATAGCCTGACTGGCATTGTCAGCATTGTAGACCAGCTGGGGGCCTTACCCCCCCCTTCCTGCCCTTCCCTCTGGATTGTCCAGATCAATGGCTGATTAGGCTGCCTGCACATGTTACCCCTCCCCTCCACCTGGTTAAGGGGGTCATGTGGACCAGCCAGGAGAGTCTTTTGCCCCTGATCTGTTTGCAGCTTCAAGGAAGGAAATCAGGTCAACTGCATGGAACAGACTCCTGAAAGGCCATTGGATGTAGCTGCTGAGATGATCCTTGGCAATTTTTAAAATTTATTTACCTCTCCATCATAAAAGTAACCTAGCAGAATTTGTGGTCTTTGGGAATAGCCTGCTAACTGAAGACATGGTATCAAGAGTGTCTGGAGTTGGATGAGGGAGTAATTTCCATCAAATAAAGCAGTAAATAATTAAGGAATCATCGTGCATTTGTTCGTTTTCTTTGTTAAATTACGTAATTGATTTGTTCATATATGTTGTAATACAGTACTTCTGATCCACCGCATCTGCGGGGATCCTGGGCAGTTTGCAACATCAAACATGAAAAAAAATATAGATGAGAATTAGTACAAGAAAAAAAAAATCAAGGCCTGGTAAAACTCAAGATAGGTATTATCATCAGCCAAAATTAAAATCAGCATATTTACATTTTTCCTTTTTTTTCCAGTGCCAAATGTAGCAGAACACACAGCCTTTTGTATTGGAACTATGAAATCTGTTACTTTGAAGAACATTAGTTTTTAGATTTGAAGCCCAAGTAGTCCTTTTTGTTTCCTTTTCTTTCCAAAAAGAACTAACAATGGGGCAAGCAGTTACATCCAGTTCCATTTTTATACCTGTCATATGATCTCTTTAGTCAAGTCAACACTGGCCTGTCTTAAGTAATGGCAGCAGTTCTGCATTAAATAGGCTTACATAATCTCTTTCAATGGCACTTCTCTCTTTCTCAATGACAAAAACTGTCAAGCTTTTGCTTAACAAAGAGCCAGGTTATACTGTATCAGGCTGTAAGGATCAAGCATTGTTCTGTAATTCAGAGCATGTAAAAATTGGTAAAAAATGCAAATGATAGAACTCTTTTGAGCTGATCTTTCTGCATAGACTTTGTCTGGGAGCCAGTCTCATTGAAATGTATAATTTATATTGTGTGGGCATGCATAGGATTGTACTGTGACTGTCTTTATTTATTTATTTATTTATTAAATTTATATACCGCCCTATCTCCCTTGCGGGACTCAGGGCGGTGAACAGGCGATACTAAAAACCACGGTAATAAATAGTTTGTTTTAAAATCGAATTAAATAACGGGCCTGTTCTAAAAACACACCCGTAAAAAACCCCCACTGAAACACAATCAAGCTACGCCAGGCCGGCCGCACGGAATAGATGGGCCTTCAGGGCTCGGCGAAAAAGGCGCAGGTCCGCAACTGTACGTAGGTCGGGGGGTAGGTCATTCCAGAGGGTAGGAGCTGCCACAGAGAAGGCTCTCCCCCTGGGGGTCGCCAGCCGGCATTGTCTGGCCGACGGCACTCTAAGGAGGCCCTCTCTGTGGGAGCAGACTGGCCGAAGGGAGGTGTTTGGTAGGAGGCGGTCTTGCAGATACCTAGGTCCATTGCCATGGAGCGCTTTAAAAGTTGTTACTAACACCTTGAAGCGCACCCGGAAGGCCACCGGCAACCAGTGCAGCTCGCGCAGGAGAGGTGTTACATGGGAGCATCTAGAGGCCCCCCAAATCCCCCGCGCAGCCGTATTCTGAACTAGCTGGAGCCTCCGGGTGCACCTCAAGGGGAGCCCCATGTAGAGAGCATTGCAATAGTCCAGGCGGGAAACAACGAGGGCTTGAGTGACTGTGCGTAGGGCGTCCCGATCCAGAAAGGGGCGCAACTGGCGTATCAGGCGAGCCTGATGAAAAGCCCCCCTGGCCACGGCTGTCACATGATCGTCTAAA